>NW_019101135.1:1155050-1227418 GCF_001856785.1 Myzus persicae | reverse complement strand
TAATGTATATTGTTCTTGTAATAGCAAATGATGGTCTCGCAGAACATGTTTGTTGCATAATTCATAATTTTAAATACAAATTCATTGAATAAGTTAACACAATTAAATAATTTGTATACATTTTTTCACATTTCTAAAATATCAATGTAAATAAATACCTACATATTTTTTTCTATATGTAGGTAATATGTTATATAAAATTATGTACAAAATCAAGTGGTTAAACAAAAAAAATATAAAGCTAGCTATAAACCTAAATTCATTAATAATGGTTAATGACTATACTCATCATCGAATTAATGTAATAATTGTTTACATTTGTCATAAGTGAATATTTTGTTCTTGTAGAACTTACAAATTGACTTGTTTTCATCGATCAGAGTGTACTTTTGACAACTTTCCAGTTTCAGAAATGTTGATTGATAGATTTATATGGTGTACATCTATTGTTTTAAAATAAATAATGTGTTGTGTAATGTGTTACTATGCAACTATTATTATTCATTAGTATATAAATTAATTACTTGTAAATTAGATACCAACTAGTTAATGATTAGGTACTAGATCTACCTACTCCCATTTAGTAATTATTAGTGCCTACAACCTACACTAAAATACCTAATTACGAAGTACGAGTATTGCAGTACTGAAGTGTGATTATTTATATACTATGTGTGAGAATATACGTAAACTTTCAAATTAAATTTCATAAATTAATTTTTTTTAATGCAGTTGCATTGAGAGGAAATGATACCTGCATGTGTTATTTCCGTCTTCCAAGTGCGTAATATAACAAATTTTACGCTCAGCAGATCACTTTAAGCACTTTTGTTTTAAAAATTAGAGTGAATTAACCTAATATAAAATTTAAAGGTAAGATTATTATCTTTTTTTGGATATTATTATTGTTCAGTAAGTTATGACGTTTTTTGAAACTGTACATTTTAAAATAATCATAACATACTTAAAAATAATAATGTTAACAAAAAGCTCCTATTTAAGACTTCTTATTAAATATATGAAATTTAAATTCAAATGATTGTTTTTTTAATACTACACCTATAATTATTATGTTATTATTATGCTTATTATGTTCAAAATGTTAGTTATCCGGGGGGTACAAGGAGTACCCCTCCCTCCATTGGCCCTGTGATGATATAAATCTTTTATAACTAAAGGGCAAAGTATAGACCATAATATTTCTGAAACCGATTTTAAACAAACATTTTGTCATATAAACAATTATTTTTAGAGGTTATTTCGGTAACGGGATAGAGTAATAAACTAATAACGACTTATCATGTAAATAAGGTAACATTTATCAAATTCTGATTTACCTTTTTTAGTCTTCCCCCCCTCCCCATTGAAAAATTCTGGCTACGCCGCTGTAGTTACCTGTATATTTATATGTAATTTGAATAAACGAAATATGAATAAATATTGAATAACCATTTATTTAATGATAATTTAATTACTATAAAATGTATTAGACATTTTTTCCTGCAGTTGATATTATAAGATATCATTTGTTAGTAGCTAATGTATGTTTGTATTTTTATTGTTAAATACCACAGTTATATAGCAAGCGTTAAGGACTCACGTAAACTTAATAGTTAATACTCATCGTTTTTGTTTAATGTTTTACCCTAAAAATTAAAATACGACAATGTATATTGTTCTTGTAATATTGCGTGTTTCGTTTATATTATCATACTTACTATATTAATGTATATAATATATAGGAAATAAGCCTACATAGAAATCTGGAATCGTCCAACTCCTGCAGGAGTAAAGTATAGGCAAACATTAAGACTTGTGTATCGCGTGTAATGGAATTATTAAATTTTTAAAACAATTTTTATTGACAATGAAATCGAAATATTATTATGTAATACTGATATAGACGCATGATTATAGATGCATATGAACGTGGCCGCCGCGATGGGCGTACGGGAAGAGCGTTGTACTGGACCTGGTGGTTTTTTTAGTAGCACTTATTATACTTGAAGAATAATATCAGTATCTATTCACCATATCTCTGAAAATTGCGTAATCTCAAACTGAAAATAACGATGTACAACTAACTACTGAGGAATAACGATTAAGACAGTAGTTGAGACGATTAAGTATATTATACAATGTTATAATTTTCCGGGATGTGACTTAGGTACCTCTTATTTATAATTTGCGCAGTTCCTAGCAAATCATACAGTCGGCACTGTACATGACGTATGACTGCAATATTTGTTACTTGTATATACTCCATGATTTACACACAATATAATACACCTATATAATAAGAAGAAAACAAAATTATCGCTTGTACACGCAAGTTGCGACTGCGCTGTACTATCGTTACAATAATTATTATTGTTCACAATACACCTATGCTCAATGCGTCGAGAGTTATATAATAATTCAAAAAAAAAAACTGCATTCAAATATGATATTACTACAATAATGATCCTCGGGCATATTAAAATAGTAATAAAAAAAAAAACGGGAAGAGCTCGTAAGACACGTGCGGCCGTGGGCTGTGGCGTGAAGTACATATGTACGTCATATAATATAACTAAGTACGTATATTAGTACCTATGGTAACCTCAAATAATATACCTGCGTGGCTGAGTGCGTCTGAAAAATAACTTCCGTCAACTTTTAAAATAATGCAGCCAAACGGCTGGTCCACTGCAGCTGATTGAATGGTGGTGTATTGTGCGTCGGTGCCACACAATTCAGGGGATAAATATATGTTATATATTCCGGATACCATAATAATACCCAGTGTCATTTGTTATTTGTGTAAAATAGAATTGGTTAGGTAAAGCGTCAAAAATTACGATTGAGAGAGAGAAAGAACAACTACATGAACATAAAGAAAATCAGAATTTTAATAAACTCATATCCAAGGAGAATACCCTTGGAACTTGTTCTGCTGTAAAATATATGTTAAGTGTACCTCGTGTCCAACTCACTTCCTAGTAATCCCCCTCGCCGTCTAAAGAGAAAATGGTGTCGTGATTTATTAAATGATTGATGGTTCAAACCATTTACTTTTAATTTCATTTATGTTAAGTTAATAATCAATAAATAAATAAAATAACATTGGGTTCTATCATTGGATGCCCTCCCTCCTCATGTGTTCAAGTTGTAAGAAAATTTTTTTTCTATGTATGTGTTCAAATTTGTTTATTATGCCTTGTAGCATAGATTGCAAATATTCTTTTAAAATAAAAAAAAAAAAGTATATCTCGTAATTAAGTAGGTCACTGTAGTGGATGGATTAAATTTGAACTAAATGATATAATATATTAAAATCGATTTTGTACGGATAACCGTATTTTCTAATTTGTTTTTCTAATTTTATTAGGTATATAAATAACTACAAACATAATATGAAATAACATTAGTCAGTAATTGTGTATCGTTTAAACGGTAAACTAATAGAACAACAAAGTTCTTTTATAATTATTTTAGATGGAAATATAATAAATATAGCATTTCCTTTATATTGCTTTCAGAAATTGTTCGTTTGATATTATTACTTACAGCTTAACTTTCAATTGTAAAATATGATTAATTGGTAATGTACCTATAAGTACCTATAAAAAATGATTTTTGTTGTAGAGTAACCTGACCGAACCAGTGCATCCACACATGAAAAAAATATGACATGAATTGAAAATAAACGCTAAGTCCATCTATAATATGACAATAAGTAATAATAACCGAGCAAATAATAAAAAAAATGCTCTGGAAATCAACAACATTTTGGTTGTCAAGGCGATTATGCAGTTAGTCGAACGTCAAGACTGCTCCAGTGCGCGGCCGAGACGACCACGTGGTGCACAATGGAGCAGTTGGTATTTTAGATCAGATACGTTACGTAATTTAATACGCGTCATTAACCTGGCTGTGCCAGGGTCTACCGTACGGGTATGGTCGAATTACACTTATTTTAGTCGAATTGTACTTGGGTTTAAAAAAGGTAATGGTCGAACTGCACTCGGGTAAAAAACAGGTAGTGGTCGAACTGAAAATTGGGCTCAAAAAAATATTTTAATAAAATTATGCATTTGAAGTGATTTTTTCTTTGTTGAATTTGAAATCATTCTCCGAGGTAAATTAAGTGGTTCTTCATGAATATGTGTCAATTCAGACCGAAAAATTACTTTAGAAAGTTCATCTAGATATAGTTTTGAAAGACAACCACGGTAGGTACCACGCCATTTAACATCATCATTTACATATTTTTCTTCACAATATTTTTAACGGGCTTTCCATTTTTTTTTTTTTGAACGAGTGCAGTTCGACCACTACCTGCTTTTTAAATGAGTGCAGTTCGACCATTACCTTTTTTCAATCCAAGTGCAATTCGACCATTCATTTGTAGGTAATAAGTGCAATTCGACTATCCCGTACCGTACGGCGGTTTATATGCCGACTACCGCGAGCGCCCGACACTAAACCCTGCGAGTTCGGTTATATATATATTAACACATCGGCCCAAGAAATAACTGATGAGAGCCATCCACAGAATTACTATCTTTAACCACTACGGAGACAGCTAACTGGGACACCGCCCTCTGGCGATGGCGTACGGTCACCACTGGCCTTCTCGCGACTGATCCGACTTCCCTGTAGAGCGCAATTATTATTCCCTTTCCGTGGACGGACATTGGACATCATGACGTGAGATATTTTGATACCGACTGTTCTTAAGGAGTTGTACGTAAGCGATTTACAATTTACTAGCGCTTGTTTCGTGTGCGTAGTACCTAAGTGATCTAAAGTGTGAAAATGAAATAGAAATCAAAATCAAAAATACAGAAAACCGGTTTTGCAAGTCAATATATGGAAATCACGATCTATTGATAATGTTATTTAAATCGAAATAACAAACAAAAATAAAACATTCTGGAATGCAAAGCCAAAATAGAATTTTAATTTATTAAAAACGTTATTTTAAATTGAAATTAACAAAATTAGTGTGCAAAACCGGTATGCAAAGTAATAATTGAAGTCACAATATTTTAAAACTGTTATTTTAAACCAAAATTGAAATCCAAAAAATAATTTTCGGTTTCAAGCCTGCAATTTTTCTCAATTTTGACTACTTTAGTCAAAATTCTAATTTCAAACTCCTTTGTCAAGAAAATGCTAAAACCTACAAATATTTAACAAAAATTTCAAGTGTCTGTGGTTTTTCGTTTTTGAATTTCAACAAAATATCATAAACAATCTTGCCAAAACAGCCGATCATAAACAGAGCTCAAAAAAGTACTTTAAACGGACCTTAAAATTAAAGGTTGGAGTATTTTTATTGCTTCAAAAGGACTGAGACACGATTGAGCATTATAACATGTCCAAAAAATAACGTGATTGCATAGTCAATAATATAGTCACATTATAATGTTATTTAGATCTGTTAGATAATAATAGTCATAATTTCTGGTAACTGCCTATCGTTAAGTGAAATTAATAATAATACATTTAATTGATATGTCTTAGTATCTGTTTACAAATTGGCTAAATTAATAGAGATTCCGTATTCTTACGATTTAAATATTGGTTGAAGACTTGAATATTAAATTCAATTTTTTCAAATTTTTTTAGCTGATTGTAATTGTATGGGCTTATATTTAATTAATTTGATCTTAGTTACGTTTTTGATTGTGTTTCGATCAATACCCTGACAACTGCATGGACATGAGGGTGAGGTGAATAAAAGTAACTCAAAATAAATGGTGAAAATAATAAATTACGAAATTTCGACGACTTGAATGTGGCAACATCGCATAAGATATTCTATGCTCAATCGTGTATTCGTGTTGCTAAAAAGGTATATGTCCAATCGCTTTATGCTCAATCGTGCTTTTCCGCTCAAAAAGGTGGTGACAGAGATAAAAACAATTGTTTGCTGTAATCATATCTAATTATGTAATTAATATCTAATGCCTATTCATAATATTAACAATACAAATTACAAAGTTACACATACATGTGAAGTTAAGTATATAATATAAAATATATTAAAATATAATTCTATAAAATTGTATAAATAAAACAAAACCTCGTTTAGAATTCAATTAATGTATGGGTAGGTATCAATGTATCGTTCATCATAATCATAGTGATAGCAAATTGTCATAAATAACTAAAATAACTGCAAATAAAACTGCAACACTCGATGTCTCTCAAAAGAAGAGACGAATTCGTACATGAAACAAGAGCCACCAAGAACGCAGTCTTACAGGTGGATATCCAACCTGGACCAAACGCATTATTGTTGGGGTACAAGATGCCGGCCAGACTTCACCCTACGCCGTCGCCGCGTACGATTGCACATTTGCACCACTCGACCATTCCGACATCTCCTGGAAGTCAGTGGGCCGCCGCCGAAGGTCTCCGTCCCGCCGCAAGCTAGCCCGCGGCCACCGGCTCTGACGTCGTCTCTCAGCCGTCCTGCCGTCTTGGTGAAGTCTGTGTGTTCGGCGTATGTGCGAACCGGTGCTCGGACGCTGTTCATATCCATCCACGATTCCGTGCCGTCTTCAGCATCGAAGTGTTCATTGTCGTAGAGCTTTTAGCTTTGTACGGCAACGTCAACAATATTGTATACATATAAATTCGGGGCGTCAAAACGGGTTTGAACCCGAGTTGTATCACCGGGAAACCCTAAAAAATTTTGCCCAGTTTTTGACACAAAATTCCCGATACCCACAAACATTTTTTACCCGGTTTCTAATTCTAACACAAAACCCGCAAACATTTTACCCGGATTTTAATACGAAAGCCAAAGATGCTTCTGATTATCTATGACGGCCATCCGATATCAGGTCGTATCCACGCTATCATACCATTTTATTGTTACTCGCCTTTATTATTCGAATTATTTGTTTACTTTCGTGTAGTTTTCGCCCAACCTTCGAGTTAGGTATTTTGTTCGCTACTTGATTTATTGTCACCTCACCATATTAACATGCATTTTTACAGTATTAATATTTTTTATTTTGTTGAAATATGACGTACTAGCGTACACTTTTCATGTCGAAATAAAATCTTTAGCCTTTTAATTCCTATTACACTCTTGTTTTCCGTTTATAACTCAATCTCATCTACAGTTCACTATTCATCGCACGGCGATCCGTCTGTACATCGCCTGGGCAATGACCATAACCAGCGATCGTTCGTGAGCAATATTTGGGGACATAACGCCGTCGAACCAACGGCTGCTCCAAGCAGGTTACCCCTCACGGATCACACACACTTCATTACAGAATGAAAGAAGATCGACAAAAATACAATATACTAGAGCCCCTTTAAGACGCAATGGGTCTCGTGCCCCCGACGAAGAATCTGGTCAAAATATATTATAATTTATGAAAAATATTAAATTTTACAATTTAGCTTAAATTATTTACATAAATGAACATATTAAAAATAAACAACATTGTGTAAAACAATCCAATGGTCACGTCATCGAAGTTTTATTCATTAATAAATTAATAAAACAAAATTATACGGTTGAAATTTTGATGCTATTGTTAAATCTTCTTTATTTTAGTGAGAACGTGTATTCAACATAGCTGAGACAATGTTGTAGGATGTCATCATTACCTGGAATTAACAATTAAATATTTTTAATTCATCTTAATTTGTTTTATTATTATAGTATGCTATCAAATATTACGCTATTAAATAATTGTAGGTTGATAATTTTGTTTGGTGTTGTTTTTATCATTAATTTATTGGCATTGTGCATCCTCATTGATAACAACAACAATTTTTTCGTTTTTATACTCATCGCTGTCCAATTACAACTATACATACCGAGTTGGACGGATTCTATCTGCAGAAAAAAAATTGCTTTGTTAAATAAGCTCGATTAGATTTTAATGATATTAATTTTACTTTATTGTTAACGCGTTCCATTAAATAGCATAGGAAAAATAAAACAAAAAACATGTATGCAAATGCTGATATCAATTTGGCTACGCTAAAAATCGGTATGGTCTCTGATGAAATGAAAATCTATGAACGCAATGATTTGTCATTAGTGCATGTATAATACACAGAGTGTAGTATATAGTACATATACACAGAGGTGGATCTGGCGTAACAGAATATATAATACCCCCTTCAATGTCCCATGTTCGAATATCAATTTGTTCGGTAAAAAAATATACTATTTAATAGCATTTTTTTTTGTCTTGTAAATAAATGAAAAATAATAATCGTAACATCCCCTATATAATAACCTTAGATCCGCCAATGATTATACATTTTCATTTAATTTATTAAATTTGTATTACCACAACAGATGCATATGTTAAAATGATGATAGACCCCGAATTGATTACAACAGTTGATACAATTATAAGCTTATATGTGGAGTAAAATAATTTTAGCTTCCTGAAAAATAAAATAAATGAAAGTTTTAATAAAAAAATCAACAAATTAATATTAATCTACTTTCCAATAAATTAAAAAAATGTTTGAAAATAAATGTCTTATTCTAAAACTATTGAACATATAAGTAGGTACTAACGCGTAATGTTTTTGTTGGTCCCTCAGAATCGATATTAAATCATCATAACAGTCGTTCAGATTACAATTATTTTTGTTTTCTAAAAATATGAGTTTTAAATTTATTAATAATTAATACTAGTCAATATCCAATGGATTAAATTATTAATTATTCTCCGTGTGAAAAAGTTATCCAGATGAACCATGGTTCTACTGCATGCAGTCACTCGGGCTCACAGTGGAATACGAAAAAAAATTGTATACCCTTATTGACTTACCATTATTATTTTTGGGACTCTGTTCACAGTTGACACTTTCGTAAGCTCGTTTGATGATCTCATATTGAGCTATTATGACATAGCAGACAGAAATAAAGAAGACATCAATCACTACGTATACGTATAACATAAATACTGCAATAGATGATTCCATAATATAAAATATAAAATAATTATTATTGTATTCACTAATGGTCACCGGAAACCGAAAGTTAAAAATATTTTCAAAACGTTGATTTGAACCGTTTGCGTTTGTTTTTGGCAACAACCACAGCACTAGAGGAAACAAGATCCATTCGAGCGTAGTCATGATTCCAAAGCCACTTATGACATTTGTGATTTGTATTGATTTGCTACGATGTTTATGGAGAATTCCAATATGTGCTTGACATTGTGTACTCGTCAAAAAATTTATGCGAGTGACACTGAGTAAATCCCAAATGTCATTTGCTTTGTATAAAAATGTGATTATTTTGAGTAAACTTAAAGAATAAAGTAAGTAACAGAACAATATTTGTATGTAAAAAATGATGTCTATATCATCCTCCATTTCAGTAAAATGACCCAACAATCCGTAAATTATTATACCACCAATGACGCAATTTATAATATACCAAGCTAAATGGTAAACGTTGAAATTGCAAAGTTTTTCGCTATATGGATAAAAAATATGATAAAAACGAAATAGCTTAAATAATTTCAAGTTGATGGCAACTTCGTTGGATTCCAATGAGTTCATATTATCAATATTTATACAGATTCGATCTAAAAATTAAAATCAAATATTCTACTATTAAAATATATGCATTTACTTATAAAATAATTAAAGTAGGTAGGTATAGGCATTGATAAAATATACATTGTATATTGTATATTTAATCAATGGTATAGGTAGGTAAACACGGTGATTACTGATTACAATGGTTAGGATTACGAAAGTATGAAAAGTGTACCAATATACTTCTTACTAGATAATAAAAATAAATTAAAGCTGCATGGTCTGGCCATTTCTTATAATATTTTTGTACTTCACGAAGTGTGAATTTCGTGAAATTTATAACTACCTATATTCACGAAATGATTATGATTTATAACATGTCTGAATATAGTAGGAAATTATTCGATATTCATGTAAAAAATGTAGTATTTATAATTGAAAGATATAAATTACAATTAAAATAGGAAAACTTGGAATGTATTATTTTACCAACTAATAAGTAATAAGGTTTATACTTACCTATTTATTTACAATAAATATTACAACACGAGAAATAATTTCGGACTTAATTCGACCCAATCATTAAAATAAATATAATATTTTTTTATAAATTCGTCAAAATGTAAGTATAATATTATGTTTAAAATTGGTGTTATAGAAATTACCTACCTGCTTAACGTAGTATATAATGTAATAATGTAAATTATTATAATATGTAGATGATGCAATTTCTTGTTTTAAAGACTTTAATTTTCGAAAAAATTTCTGTCACAACTAAATTCCAAGACTAACTCGTATTAGTCATATTATATCAGTTAACACAAAATTAAGTTCTCTCATTTTCCAAGATTGGTTATTAATTAGATAGGAAATTATTGTCTCATACACAAAGCATACTATTCTATCCATTTTGTTCGTCTGAATACCGTGATTACGTATTTACAATTACATATAATTTTCTATAAGATCCAATATACATATATAGTGTATAATATTTATAACATATTCTGATTTGTGATTAATATCACTGATATGAAATTGATAAAAAAAAAAAATGTAAACTTACCTTAATTACTCAATGATTTATTAGAGTATAATTCAAAATGTATGTAAACTTTAATGATATTTCAATTATTTTTGATGGTAGAAGTACGTAATTTGAGGAGTATACAACGATAGTCGATAATTGCCCGGAATGGCTTAGAGTTATCTTGTCCACTGTTCAGTATCCATACCGAAACTAAAATATGTATTTTCAAGCATATAACACGCTAAAAAGTAAAACTAGGTAAGAGTGTTTATTTAAAAAATTCATAATTGTTAAGACCTACACTATAAAAAAGAATGCGATATTGTATAGTTGCATGTTATATTATTTAAACACTTAAATAGGTACAAGGATTAAAATATTAATACCTGTATAAGCAGTGCGTGTTTATCACAAAAACGGCGGTGAGAAAATTGAACAGTTGTTAACACCTTAATATCCTGAATATATTTAATGAAAAAAAAAAATTGACCCAAGATAATAATAAAATTAGTAGTTTGATATGAAATTAGTGTGAAAATTATTCGTTCTTTGAATATCAATAAACAAATAATAATAATAGGCTGTTAAAATTATATTCCTTATAATTTACTCTTTAAATAATGGGTATTTGTATTTTTAATTTTTATTTAAAAACAATTTATAAAGATAAAATCAATAAGTACATCTTTCTAACACCAAATTTAGTTTGACATATTATTTTTAAATATCATTCTATGTTATTACGCTTTATAATTTATTTATAGTTTTATACAAAGGTGTTATTTATTAGGAGAATATATATGTATTACTATACAATGTTTTTACTAAACAGTCTTAATTTTGTACCTATTGGCGTTAATACGTTGTAACTTTAGTTGAGGAACACTGTTAAAAGAAATAATTTTTCTAACAAATTACTTATGACACTAAATTTTAAGGATCGAACTTTATGACGCACTACAACTTTCAAACACTTGACTTAATACCATATAGTAATTCATACTTAAAGTAAAAATAGCATTAAAAACACAGTTGATACATGATTCTTTTATAAGCAACAAATTATGTGCAGTTATTTGCAAAATAACAGATTACAATGAACTATTATTTCGTATGATGTGTATAATATTTTATCGCACCTTGTAATCGCTAAAGCATGACTTCCATTAGCAATTAATCATTTAAAAGAATATATTATATCAATTGGATTACCATATTATGGGAGATCGAATTACCGATGAACACCGTTGGGCAATCGAAGATTGACATTTATATACCACAAACGAATCTTCAGATTATGTAATATTATTGTATTTCAACTTGTTTTTGAAAAGAAAAGATTTATATGTAATACAATTGAATAATGTACTATTATATTAAAAAAAAAATTTTAAGAGATGGTCAACAGTGTTTTAAGGAGTAAAATATAGGCAATATGATTGTAATAATATTGCAGATTGAAATAAAAAACGTTTGATAATTTTTGCCAAGCAAGAATATCGAATTTAAACATGTTTTAGGTTTCTTATACAGCATTATTAGCTTTGACAACAATTAAATGCTTTTTGTCGAAAAATTTTTACTCGTAGACACAGACTACACTACTACAAATTGATGACATATTATTATCATTATGCGTGCGCGGGAGAACGAGCAACGCCGTATCTTTATTATTCTACGCCAATAGTCACACTCACTCATTGTCGTTCACATATTTACATAATTCTCACTTCTCAGGTCGAGTGCTCAAACAACATTAGTCGTATTAATAATATGTATATTTTATGAATAATTTTACGGGTGAATTCAATTAAATAAATAATTTTAATCAGCCATTTGACGCTATTTATTATTTAATTTAATATTTATAAGAACATTAAATCAATTCTCACACACCATCCACCGCGTTGCACGGCACGCCCTGTATCAATTCACGCACAATTTGGACGCCGAAAGGGAATGCGGCCGAGGAGACGACCGCCAAGACCGAAATCCGGAAAATTCGACCAGAAAGGAGCAGGCGCCGGCACTCGAGGGTAGCCAACTGCCCGCAGTTCAAAAAATTATGTGCCGGGTATGTATTGATGGCCATACCCCGCTCGGACAAGCCAAACGTTCCATGTAAGCGGAAGACACCCTTTTGAAGAACACGCGTGCGGCCGGGCCTCCTATATGACCTTACTGCACTACCCGTGACATGCCGAATCCTCTAGTGGACGACACGCGCGACCTCGTCGGCCCGCAGTCTCGCCGCGGTCGCCGTCGAGTCGTCGGACCGATTGTGTCCGCGCTAGCTTCCGGACCGCGGAACTCGAACGGTTGGGCCGCGACCAGTCGGCGCGACGCGAGCAGCCCGTCGAACGCGACCGGAGTGCCAACCGTCGGCGCAGCTCAGAGCCATCTACCGGCCGTCGTTTGCGCACTTACCAGTCTCACGCCGCCGCCGACGATTTTTCTGGCGGCGGTCGCCGGGCGCGTCGTTGTCGGCCGGACGGACATGATGACTGCAGCTGCCGTTGTAGCAGTCACCGCGGTTTAAGATATACCTATATCTTAAACCGTGGTAGCAGTTGACTATAAATTGAAAATTAATGGTAGAAAACGAACCGCCAGCCTTAGGTATTACCGCAAACACAATAAAATATATTTTTTTGGGCTGGTCGGCTGGGTGCACAATAAAATAATATGTTTCTGACCGATTTTCCGTAGTGTTTTTTTCGTTGTCATAGGTAGTTGATTAAAGCAACAAAAATATCTATTATTCATAGATTTTTCTGTACAAGGAAAACACAATAATTTCACTATAATATCCTTTGGGTACCTAAATATATACAATTATTATATAACACAACTAAGATACACAATTAACAGGCATACGCCGTATACCTACGAACTATCCTTGCAACTTACGAACGAATTTTGATAAATTCAGTGCTTTCAAATGGCACTGCTGTAAAAATAATATTATTTTTGGATACAAATTATACGACAGTAGGTATAGTATTTAATATATTACTCGACAAACAGTATATTTTATAATATTAAGTATACATTATGTATGCAAAATATTACAATGTACCTATTTAGTATATTTTGCATTTACGTCACGAATGTCCTTCAAATTTGAGTGTAGCCGTGTATGGCTAATACTGTAGTAGGTATGTAATAGCCAACATATGTATACATATTAGTATATTACATATTATATCCTATAGGTACTTCGACATTAATTTATTACTAGACTACAAGAAGGTTTTAATGGTGTATAATTTACATTTTACATTTTAGACATCAAAACGATTATAACATTTTAATATTTAATAAAGTTATAGATGTTTAATTGTTATATAACAATGTAAATTTTACATTATATTCTTAAACTTAAGTTTATAATGCACCTACATAATACGTGATATGCATGAAAAATTGACACATGTAGGGCATGTAGGTACACAGTGTCGTGCCCAGGAAATTTTAATGGGGGGGGGGGGATATATGTTATAAATGTTTTGGTAAAAGTACATTTAAATTAATATAAAATAATTAAATAAGATGAAGTCAATGGGGGGATATAACCCCTAATCTCTCCCCCTTGGGCACGCCACTGTAGGTACAAGGTACACATGGTGTATATAACTTTTTATTACTAAATGCAAATTAATTCGGTATATCAATAAGTTAATTGCCCACATATTAACTATTATAAGATATTATTACTATAATTCGTCTTTTAAAGCGTGTATGAATATGAATGATTAAGAACATTCCCTTTAAAATTGTGATTATGTTTATTCTTTATTATTTTTTCTTTGTTCTAGTTTAGAATTTTAGATGAATTTATATTTAGTTCAACGTCTTCCCTCCTGAGTAGTGAGTACCCACTACTCACACGTTTAAGATTTGTTTGTTGAGAATCTGCCATCATAGGACAATATTCCTATTCATATTGTACAGCAATTCTCCAACTAAGTGGATAGGTGACGGATGCACAGATATATAGAATAAATGTTTTATGTTTAAATAATCAATTCTATATAGCTGCAGTATACTGATGAATTTATGTGAGCTTCATCAGCTATCATGAGTAGGACAACATGTATAGGTACATTGTATATAGTATATTATACATATATATTTGACTATCATTAACTATTATAATATTGAACATTTAGGTTAAAGTTAATGTAACCCATTAAAGTTTGGGTTACATATAATAATAATAAAAAAATATAATAATAAATTCATATCACTATACATTATTTACTTACCATATACCTATACCTATTTAGCATTTAGTTATTTGTATAAGCACAGACCAAAGTCCAAGATTGATTATTATAGGTTCCCTTTATTATGATCAAATAATCGTTACAAACATAACACTATAACCAATTATTTTGTTTTTGATAAAAGAATTTAATCGTTTTAACGATTTAAAAAAAAAATATGTATGTACCTATATAACCTATAGGTCATATTAAGGCTGAATTTTATATTTACTTTAATATTTACAATGCGTGGGGGTGGAAGATTTATTTGCATAGATTAAATATTTAAATATCTATACAGTAAGTATATTTAGGTACCTGCTTATTTGGTTCATAATATAATCTATAGTTCTAGGTGTCTAGATGTCTTCTTAGATTGAGAATTGACCTATTAAAATGTATAGATAGGTTTAGAACTATAGGCACAATTGTAGGCCGTTTTGAGAATAGCTGCTCTCGATAGGATTTTTGAAAGGTAAAAATATTGATTTTGAAAATTACAATTACTTGATGGCCTGTGGGCTGTGGCCATATTATTTTGTTAATGATATTAATTGATAAATCAATTAAAAAATAATATAGGTACTATCTTACAAAAAATGTATACACATCGTTAAAATGTAATTGTAGCCAATAGGTACATTATTTGATTTTGTCATCGATGGTTGAATTTCAAATTTGAAATATTCCAGATAAAATCATTGCATTTATCTAAAACTAGATACATCGATCTAGATTCTAGAACCACAAAAGTATGTAGGTATTTATATTTTTTCATACCCTAGAGTGTACAATAAAATTTTAGAATTTTTTTAAAATTTTCTGAACTTGCACGTGGGTCGCGTTATTAGTACTTAGTGCTACTAAATTCCATTGTAAAAAACTGCCTACTGCATTAAAAAAAAAAAAATGAATTATTGTAATATGCACGAGAATACCCAAATCATCAAATAATATATTATTGTAATTTGTAGTCTGTAGTCGATAGAACAAAAAGAAGTTAAAAAAAAAATTATAATACATCATCGTCAATAGACGATATTCAAAATCTTGGTGAATGATGGCTATCTAGTGACAAATAATTGCACTAAATCTTGGATATTTTTCATAATGCTATCATATTACCAATAATGAATCTAAGATTTTTTTTTTATAGTATTTTATACTTCGTGGTTTATGGTTCCAAATTATTGCGTACGAATAATTTCAAGCATTTAAATTCATGGTTTTAATGCAGTACATAAATAGTTTAAATTTAACTTTAATCTAATCGACGAATCGGTTGTTTTATTTTACTGATATAAACAGTGATGTCGTGAATAAGGATTATAAGTGCATTTTATTGCGTAATCAAATCTATCTGTTTTGAATTTTTATCACAGAAAAATACATATCACAAAGACATGAACAATATAATATCAAATAACGTTATCACTTATCAATTTTAAAACAATTTAACTCTGTACAGGTCACAGATAAAATTTCAAAACGTCGAACTTACGAACGTTCCTACTTCGAAACAAAACAAAAATTTGTATAATTAGTTAATTAAATGAGTTATTATACGTGCTAGGTAGTTAATTAACTGTGACACTGTGGTTTGTACACATTTCATCTTATTTGCTCTGTGCAAACGAATAACGATATTCCGTGTCACTTTATTATTATTATTGTTATACGCTACCACGTATTTTTCATATCGTTTTACTTTTTGTGAATAGATTTTTAAAACTTTTTTACAATTGTGTATATCGCCATAAATACTTGAAACGTTCCTAACGAGTATAGAGTTTCCATTTAATTACTTAATATATGTTTTCAACAATAGACAAATCTCTTATATCTACTGAACATGATAAAAGACCATGTGTCGCTGAATTTCGACACTGTTTTGTTGACAGGTCCAAAACAAAAGTATAGTTGCAAAAGTTTTTATCGAAGGGTAAGGAATATAATTTATTTAGATCATCATTATTTATGTAAGACATTCAATTTGATTATTTTTCTACAGTGTTGGAGACAATTATCAAAGTTACAGAAATTAATTTTATATTTGTTGGCTAGTGTAATATTAATTTCGCTTCTTCTGTGGTTCATTGGAACTAGTAAAAATTTTGAAGAATTATCTGAAACCAACTCTCTTAAGTTACCACAACCAACTATTTGGCCTCAGGATAATATTGTACGTTTTGATTACTAATTACTATATTGTTATTTTCAATGACCTATAATGTAATTATTAATGACTTGTTTTAGAAATTGAATTTACCAAATGATGTAGATGCTGTGAAATTAAATGAAATTGAAGATGCTGAAGCTCCAGATCAAAAAGAACAAATAGCTGCACCAGCATCTAATGTTGCTGCAAATCCTGGTGAAGGTGTTCAGTTTATGCCAGCTTCTGGCCATAGACAAACTGCAGTTTTAAACGCATTTAAACATGCATGGAAAGGATATTGTAGTTATGCTTGGGGACATGATCACGTAAAACCCATCAGTAGGAAGTACCAAGATTGGTTTAATCTAGGATTGACCATTGTTGATTCCTTAGACACACTATGGATAATGAATTTAAAAAAAGGTAGGTACCTACTACTGATATTAATTTGACTTAAGGAATGTATACTTGTGTGTAACAAATTGTATATCCTTTTAATATTATATCATTGTTTACAATAGTAAATTAATGTTTCATATAGATAACTAAATTTGGGATGTGTTTTGTTTATTTGGCATTTAATATTTTAATTTGAAAAAAAAATATTTTAATGGTAATCAGTTAGGTATTTTACTTTAAAATTAAGCTAACTATATTTTGTAAGGGATGGGTTTGTATTTACAATTTATAAGTTTTTTATAAATAGGTTAATAGTAGTACCATTGATTATAAATATTATAGATGGTTCACTGTGGTACAAAATGCACTGCACTGAATTTGATCCTGGTGATAAGCAGCCAGGTTATAAGATATGCCTCCTTGTCAGTTCTGACGTGTAACACCACAATAGCTAGTAAATTCAGAGCAGCATATTTTGTACCGTAGTGGACCATCTATAGTATTTATATTCAATGTTTGTACCTTTAACTACAAATTTATAAAATTGTAAGTTGTGTAAGTGCGAGTTCCACAGCCCAAATGAATGTGATAATAAAATGTTCAAATTTGTTTTATTGAACCTTAATTTTCCAGAATGTTTATCATATTTATAACAATGTATATGCGTATAATTTGTTTTGAATGTTTAGTTTAGACATTTCAATTATTGTTCCCATTTCTTGTGTTCATAAGTACATATTAAGTTTGTGGTGAAAGTATGTAAAGTATTATTTAGTAACAAGGAGAAACATTATTTAATTGATGATGGCTAATGGGAAAAATTGACCAGATGTCAATTTTAAGATAAGAAAAAGATACCCCTAGTTAATATATAAACTTGATACCATAAAATAAATTATTATAAAAAATAACTGATTTTCTATAATTATCTTTAAATGGACCCCCCATCCTTATTGATCAATTTTAATTATGTTCCTGCTCGCATGAACAGAATTAATTTAACTTTCCTCATTATTTTTAACTGAAATAATTTCCTTAAACTGTCTATACATTTCAATGATTGCTCCTGTTATTGGGTTTCTGAAGTTTTTCTAATGGTTTTTAACCTAATGTACGTTTTTTCAACAAACATTTATACTGTTGTGCAAACCATCTGTCCAAATAAACACTCAGTCTCATTTAAAATTTTATTGACCAGTAGCAAACTTTAAGAGGACGTAATACTGGTATTTGTTGTCTCCATCATACCAGTGCGTAATATAGCAAATTTATGCTCAGCAGAATACTTGTAGCTCTTTTAGTTTAAAAATTAGAGTGAATTGACCTATTTTGGAACTTGATGGTAAAAACATCATCTGTGTTTGTACGTTGGTTTTTTACTATAATTCAATTTTTTAGCAAGTTATATGTATATAATATACGGTAAATTAAAAATGGTCATAACTCACTTAAAAATTGAATTATTGCAAAAAACCAACGTACAAACATTGATAATGTTCTTACCATCAAGTTTCATAATAGGTCGATTCACTCTAGTTTTTAAACTAAAGGAGCTACAAGTGTTTTGCCGAGCGTAATTTTGCTATATTACACACTGGTAAGACGGAGACAAAAAATACTAGTGTTACGTCCTCTTAATCACCTAGAGACTTATAAACGTTACAGATATCCTAATTAAAAATATAATAATTTTTTACTCAGTACCAGGTACTATAAACAAGTATGGTGAATACTATTTTCTTAATTTGATGTTCTAATAATGATATATGTTTTACTTAAGAATTTGATGAAGCTCGTGAATGGGTTAGTACCAGTTTTAGCCTTGATCATTATAAAGATGTCAACCTTTTTGAAACTACAATTAGAGTGTTGGGTGGATTTTTAAGTGCTTATCATTTGTCAGGAGATTCATTATTTCTCGATAAAGCTGTAAGTAATGATTTATTATTATAAAATACCGAATAATTGTTCGTTTTAAATTATTATTTAATTTTTTACAGCTAGACATTGGTTCACGACTTATGCCATGTTTTACAAAATCTCCCTCACCAATACCATATTCAGATGTAAATCTTCTCTCTCACATGGTTCATTCGCCCAAATGGAGCCCAGATTCAAGTACAGCTGAGGTATCTACCATACAATTAGAATTTAGAGATTTATCAAGGTCTACTGGTACACAACATTTTGAAGTGAGTAATACTAACATAACTAACAGTGTAATCTGATTATGATACATTTAATTACATTTCAGACTGTTTCATTCAAAGTGTCTGAACATATTCACACATTAGAAAAACCTAATGGACTTGTGCCTATTTATATAAATCCAAACACAGGCAAATTTCATAGAGGGTCTGAAATTAAAATTGGTGCTAGAGGTGATAGTTATTATGAATATCTTTTGAAACAATGGATTCAAACTGGAAAATCAATTGATTTGTAATAATTGTTAGTTATACAATTTAAGAGACATCAGTTATATATATTTGTTTGTTATAGTTTGAAAGATGACTATTTGGAAGCTATTGATGGTATAATCACACAATTAGTGAGAACATCACCCAAAAGAAATTTAACATATATTGGTGAACTGAAGGCAGGAACACGCGACTTCCATCCTAAGATGGATCATTTGGTATGCTACCTACCGGGCACATTAGCACTTGGTGTTCATTATGGTATGCCTTCTAGTCATATGAGATTTGCTGAAAAACTGATGGAAACATGCTATCGTATGTATGCCGATCAACCAACATTTTTATCTCCAGAAATTGTGTATTTTGGAACAAAAGTGAGATTGAATTGATATTAAAACATATAGCATTTTCTAATTTTTGCAAATTTTTTTTGCAGGTGGATGTTAATCAAGATATGTATGTTAATATAAATGATGCACACAGTCTATTACGACCTGAATTTGTTGAAAGTCTTTGGTACATGTATCAAATATCAGGCAATACCACATATCAGGATTGGGGTTGGTTAATATTTCAAGCATTTGAACGACATACTAAAGTAGCTGGAGGTTTTACATCCATTGGAAATGTGTTAGATCCAGAAGATACACGTCCTCAGGACATGACTGAGTCCTTCTTTTTTGCAGAAACCCTGAAGTATTTATATTTGTTAATGTCTGATGATCGACACATGTTATCCATTGATAAGTATGTGGTTAACAGTGAAGGGCATCCATTGCCAATTAATAATCGGTGATAAATAATGGTTCTGGTTACTTAAAGGTTTGCTGTTGAGTTAATGTATGAAATTTTATTTGTCTTTATTGGCTGTGAATTTTTGTTTTATCGGTTTTGTATACTCGTCCACAATTACCACAAAATATTAAGACATACTTTTAATACTGACTAAAATTTTTTTTGATTTAAGGCCCCTCCAAACTATTCATTTTTCATCAAATCGACCTTAGCGACTGATAACAATTTAAGTACTTCTAGTTTTTGGATTTAAAAAATGTAAAGATGTTTTAATTGGTCAACAAAGTCTACTTTGCATCGGTCGGACCATATTTTTGATATTTTTGAAGATATTCAATACAAAAAAATTTATAAATTTATAAAATGTAAAATATTTATTCTCGTCAAGAATTTTTCTAAAATTGAAATAGTGCTCCGACCGATGCAAAGTAAACTTGTATACCAACACCATTACACCAACATCTTTACATTTTTTAAATCGAACCACTAGAAGTACCTAAATTTTTGTCAGTGCGATGGCTATTTCACGTCCGTAAATTGGTTTTAAATATTTTGATCTAGATATTGAATGACTTGTGCGTGTGCGTGCGTGCGACCATAAATCAGATAAGAAATAACAATGTATTGTAAATTGATGCGGGTCGCGGTTGTTGGTAGGGGAATATACACACACTAATGATAATTTACTACACACTCAAAGACGATCAGTAATCGCAGGAACGAAATAATTGCCTAAACACAACTCCTTAAAAATGACACATTTGCAGGAGCCTTAAATATTAAATAATAAGATTTTTATTTATTTTTGGTTAATACTTTACAATTTTAAATTTATCAATGTTTTTATGTTTTTCTTTTTCTTACACAACAAAATTTAGAAAAAGCAATATTTAACACTAAGAATCTAAAATGATGATTTTAAATTAAAATTATGTCAATATTAAATTTCTTTAATTGGATCTTTAAAGTATTTAATATTTTAATGTATTACTTATATTTACTTTATGTACAAAAGTGATTAAATTATTTATAATTTCAATTTTTGAAATGTTTTATAAATTATGCATTTTAAATTATAACATTGTTGACAGTTACACTATTTTACACATATACTAATATTTATAAATTTATTTAGATAAATTCTGAGAGAAAAGAATTCATAACTTATACTTATGGAGAATTTCTAAAATGTTTCATTAAATAATTACCTTACTTTCTATACTATTACCTTATTAGAATATAAATTGTTTCTAAATAATTTTTAATAAAATTGAAGGTACTTATTTTTTATTGCTGTACCACCTCATTGCGATTAATTTATTTTCCCGCCTCTATTGTTTATTTTTGTCTTGCCACTTTGTTCCTCATCAATCAGAAAAACATTGTTACAATCATACTAAAATATAGAAGACTGGATCCATAATTTTATCAGATTGTTTGAAAGCTTTCAAAAATGTATGACAAACTTGCTTTTAACATAATATATATAGTTAACCACACTCATAATTTTGTTGATCTAAACACTCGCTCAAAACATTGAGAGGTTGTTGTAGGACTCTGCTACAAAAAGCCAACTATTTTAAAAGATATATCTGAGTTATGGCCTTAATTATAATTAAATACTTTCATTTAATTTTTATGTACTTATGCTATTATTATAACAATATATTAAGAAATATTCAAAATTTAAACTTAGTATTTAGTTGTGGCTGAATATTAACATACAAATGTGCCGAGGAAATACATTTATTATGGCGTGGTGGTGGTGGTGGCAAAAACAAAAATGTACCAGGTCGAATAAAAAAGAACATAAAATAATAATTGTAGAGATTTGAACTAATTGAATACCTATGTACAATTTATTTAAGTTTTGAAAATAGTGATTTTTAGCATTTTAAGTTTAAAAAATTACACATAAAACAATTTTTTTTGAGCTCTACTCAAAGCTAATTATTTTTGCATATAATATTTATTCATGTTTGCCTTATTCCCAATGTGTATCATATTTTAACATAATATTATGTTTTGTTAATTTTTTGTTTTGTGTGTTCTACAGCCGAGGCTCAAATACTTGAAACCCAGTGGGGGGGACAAAAATTAATTTAATATATTTGTTAAGATATAAACTTCTTATTTCAAGTATAACTTATAAACACTTCAAGGATAAAGAAAAAAAAATTAAGTTATGATGGTTTTTGGGTTATTGAGGTTTGAGTTATCGCAGCTTGACTGTATTATACATTTTTAAATTAAATTTAACCTATTTATAATACGGTTATATATTTAACATGCTTAAAGTTAAATTTTTAACGCACAATTTATTGTTAGTACATTTGTACCTATAGTTACTTGTATGTTTGTTATTGTGTTTTACATATAAATTAGAAGTACATAGATACCTATGTGATATGAATCTTTTATTTTGTTTTGTAAAAATAATAAAAAGGTACTTTAATAAATGAATGTATAATTTAAATTATGAAGAAACAATTTTGTTAGAATGTACAAATAACAAGTGTTCTGTTATTTGAACGGTTTATAATGTTTATATCATAGGATCGTACACCAAGTTAGTATAGATAGTCTATACTCTTTGGTTAATATAGCTTATTATTTTTTCTACACTAAATCAATAAATTAACATACGATTTGTAAACCATAAACTGTTGTGTTTAAATAAAAACAACATAATTATACTATTAAATTTGTGATTTTGAAACCATCTACATTGATGATTTCAATATTTAATATTATTATAGTGTGTTCTAGACAATCCGAAGTCACATCTATAACAGCTAATAACCACAGTTTTTTAGTAAAATTATTTATTTATTTTTTTGTCATGAAAAGAATTACCTATATCTATGAAAATTCAACTGAACATTAATGGAGTCTAATTAAGAAGATGATTATAAAATAAGAGTGGGTGGTTTATTCAACTTTCTAAATTATAAGTGAGTTCATTAGTTGATGTCAGAGTGAAGTGTACCATATGCTGTTCACGGGTAACTACAACCAGAGTCCAGAAACATTAATAGTGTGTACATTCAGGGGTTAAAGTGGAGGAGGAGGGACGCAGGAGGACTCAGTCCCCCTACCTCTGACGGCGGTTAAGAAGCTTCCCATTTCACAAATTAGGATTGTACACATTAGACATTATATATAAAATTACATATGGAATGCTTAGAACTATATGAAGACATTAGTCCCCTCTAGAATTTTTTCCCACTTTAAACCCTGGTACACTGCATAATTATTTCTTTTTACATGATCTAGTATAAATTATAATAATATAATGTACTATGGATTTACGAAATTCTGTCAGCTTTTATTTGAATGGAACATCATTTAATTTCCATTGATCAAATATGGGTACAATAATTATATATTTATTTAATCAATTTCATTTTTACCCGAAGTTTGATTTACATTTTTTATCCGTCAGATGGTGTTGGCCATTTCTTGGGAACGATAATCTACAGTAGTATGGACCAATACAGTGGGACAATTTATGGAAGTGTTGGGTGTGCAATTCACAGGGGCAACAGTTTTCAAGGGGATATCATATAGGTGATAACTGATGGGAGGGGGGGGGCTCCAGGGGTTCGGATTGGTCCGTTTCATTAGCACCACCCTAAAAGACAAGCCAAAAAAAATTATACCAACGATTGTTATTCCATTTGTACACATGCTTGTCTTTAAATATGCAATTTAACTAACAAAGATTTATTTATTAATTAACATTACCTTTTATTTGATATCATAAGTTATTCAATATAAAATATAATAAAAATACAACATTTTAATCAATTAATTAAAATTTCGTATGCCTATAAATAGTTCACGAAAAATAGACACGAGTCAAAATATTTTGTAAATTGTATGGTGTATAGACGATGAGGATATAAACATTCAGTGAAAATGTCATGTATCTACGGTATTTTTTTCCAGAGTTACTACTTATTTCAAAAACCACGAAAACTGGTTTTCCGTAAAAATCTCAGTTTTTCCTAAAATTTTGTTTGTTTTTCCAGTCACTTTTGAAAACTATTGACCATTGTTCATTTTTACCCCTAATGGGAATTTTTACCGCCCAAGGCCCAAAGTACCAACTACACTCATTTTTCTGCCAGAAAACATGCTGTTGAAGAAATCCGAAGTACTCTTACTGCCCCAAAACGTGATGACAGACAAAAAAATAAAATAAAAACACATTGTAAAATCAATACATTCATCGCTCCGCTCAGAATCTATAATATCATTGCATTCAAAAAACGATTTTAGCTGAGACGATATAGTAAGTATAATTTATAATATTATTCTTATACTAGCTGACCCGGCAATGCTTTGCTATTGCAAGATTTCTCAGATATTAATTTGCTATTTATTTTCTGGATGTTAAATAATTATTTTTATTTTAAACCACTTAACCACTTTTAATCACGTCTCCGCAGCAATGTAGCCACATGAATTTAGCGTCGTCACCAAGGATTCTTTATAATGTTGAAAAACAATTATTTCACTTGTGTCAATAGAAAAATATTGATACTTATTGCAAATATTTTTATTCAATAGATTTAATGTACGAATCTCTAAAATGTTAGTCCATTTATGTAGATTTTGTAGGTATAACTATGAACGAAACAAAATGAATTATGCCAGTATTTTGATAATTCAAAGAATTAAAAAATTTCTTTGTAAACGACGTTATCAACTTTTTCTGAATCGGGTGCAAAATTATACAAATTAAATTTGGATGTCACAAATTTGACAGAGGTGACGTATATAGTTGACCGCGAGAAAAACATTGGTAGGATATTATGTTATATTGTTTAATATTATATTATATTACATTATTTTATATTATATTATATTACATTATTTTATATTTATATTATATTATTACATTGGTAAGATAATATATTATTTTATTTTATACTTTTATTATCGTACCCCACGCTAGGTAAATACTCTATATGAATAATATTTGTTATTTGTTATTTTATTTGTTATTTTGACTGTTGGATACGCCGATGAGCGGCTGTAAGGGCAACTCAACCATCTTAGCAAGCAATTTGTAAAAATTCGATTAGTTATTAGTAATTTTTTACCCTAATAGGCGTGTTTTGGCGGAGTAAACAGTTTAGTAAATAAGTTTATGGTTATAGAATACCATTAGAAAACGTTTACTGGAATGCCAAAACAATTGCTTGAACATTTTGTTTATTGAAATATTTGATAACACTTATCATAGAAATACAAATTTCAAATGTCTAAAATCAAGTCCAAGTATACCTAATAATCTCTATACTGACTACGTTTTGTGTATACCTAAGTTTTATTTTTTTACATAGCATGAGTTTCTCACGGAAGAAGTTGTCCTTGATTATAATGATGATGAACGACATTGATATTTGATATCATCATGACGAAACCTAAATGTAATCTAAAAAATTAACTTTATTAAGTACTTCAATTAGGAATTAGCATTTTCGTCCAAAAACTGATATTGAAGACTGGATCTTTAAGTATAGTGCTCATGATTTCCGCATGTTATCTATAATAGGATGACCCAAGACACTTTTTATAATTTACTTAATTTCCTACAACAAGTTTCACCAGAATTTTGCCAAGAAAATTTTGTGGGTGGAAATATATCTATTTCAATTTAAAAAAAATGCTTATTGTTCTGTGGTACTTTGGAAAGGAAGGGTCAATGCAAAACTCGTTCACGAAATTAGTTATCTGCAAGGTGATTCTGTATTTATACAGTCTTGACTTTATCCCCGAAAAGTGACTGAAACTGATAAGTTCAGTCACCGTTTAAGTCATGAGTGTTAATATACGATTCTGTAACTGAATTTTATTTTTAAGTCGGTCTTTATGGAGATGCAGTGACTATAATAAAGTCATCTTATTTATGGCGCGTATGATACTGCGCCAAATCATGTTTCAGACTGTTTATTTAATATTTATTATTTTTTATAAATTGATTATGATAACATTGATAACATAAAATTCGTATGATTGCTTAAGTTTTGGGTTTTTCTCCGTTTCAATTATTGTTATTTTACAATTTAACTAGGTAATAATATTATTAAAGCAATAATTTTAAAATTTTAAAATAACGGCTTTTTTTATGGCTCGAGTTCTACTTATTGATGCAGAAGAAACATTAGCTAGACAAAAAGAGTTTAAATTATATAGACGAGTTTTACGCGATTCGAATAATCCATTTGAATTAGATGATTTTAATTTTAAAAAGTTATTTCGTCTACCTAAAGACGTTATTCAAATGTTAATAAAAACACTTTATCCTATTCTAAAAAGGAAACGGACAACTGGCTTAGCTGTGGAAATTCAAGTAAGCCTAGAACACAAGTGGTATAAGTGACATTTCTGACAAATCTGAGATAAGTGCACAGCAAAAATACGAATTTTCCGTTTTATTTTGTAGTAAAGAGATATAAGTGAATTATTTGTTATGTGCTGTGATCTAGTTAGCTGCGATTCATTTTGGATTATCTGTAAAGAGATACAAGTGCACATATTTTAGGCTCGATTATTTCGAAATTCATATAATGTCACTTATACCCCTTGTGTTCAAGGCGCCTCATATAGTCATATACATATTTTAAATATTGCCTATTTATATTTGATGAGATCATATTATATAAAAGGAAACAATGTATTTTTATCTCATCAGATATAGTTTGCTATACGATTTATGGCTTTTGGTTCTTACTAAAGAGACATAGGAGTCATAGGACAAGATTGCCTAACACCCATAAGCCAACTTAGTGTAAGCCGATGTATAAAAGCAGTTAGTATGGCTATATATACTGAGTTATTGGCTACACGGATTAAGTTTCCACAAACCAGATTGGAAATAAATAAAATATCTGCTGAGTAAATTAAAAATAATTCAATTTTCTAAATAAATAATCTTGACCCTGTAATCAAAACAATCACTAAAGATTTCAGAGACATTCTGGATATCCAGGTATACTTGGATGCATTGATTGCACCCATATATCTATTGTAACTCCAACAATAAGAGAAGAAGCTTATGTGAACCACAAAGGATTTCATTCATTAAATGTCCAAATGGTAAGTAACTAAGTTTCTAAGGTTATAATATGAACTATTAGTTTTACTCAGTGGCATAACTACGGGGTAGCTAGGGGTCCTTAAGCACCCCTAACTTAACTTTAAGTACCCTCAAGTTCTAGTCGTTATAATTTCAAATATCTATAGTTTTAATAATATAATTTTACATTTTTTCATTTTGCATTCTGATCAGATATAGTAGTTCCAAAATGAATACTAAATTAAATTTTCCATTCTATTAATATTGTTCACTTATATAATTAAACAGTAGTTTGTATGTACACATTTGGAAGCAGAAGTATATTAGCGGATCTGCCAGGCTTTGTCCTCTGTTCGTCTGTGGACCAGCTTTCGAGGGTCTCCCCGCCAACCCGGAACACAAGAAAGCCATCCTACGAGACGCCGAGGAGACCTAATAATCAATCTAAAGAGATTATTCTACAGAATGGTGACGATGAAGGAAAAGGAGGAAACAGTGAGACAAGCTGCATGAGGGCAGGTAAAAGTGAGCCCCTCCAACCCATGCTCTCCCACATCCATTGACACCACGGGCGGGTACGGCGATCACGGCATCGCAGGACCACCCACAGATGAACTTGATTTCAGGGCGGCAGACTCCAGTCGGCCTGCGAATCCAACAGTAGCGACCAACGATGCCCTAAGCGATTTTTGTTTTTTTCTTTTTGAATGTTAGTCCACCGATCTTCGCTCCTAGGTGGACACGTATCTAGCGATTGGGAAAGTCCACTTGGTAGCAAAGAATGGCGCATCCCAGGATGCCTATAATTGTTGTAAAACGTTTTTTTTGCACAATAAACGATGGGGACCGGGGGAGAAGCAATTCCATCACCAGTTTTCCCCCTGTTTTCGATAACAAGGAAAAAAAGTTGCGTTGATGATGACGAAATAAAGAAATAGAAAATTAAAAAAAAAATGTAAATGCTTTTTAAGTGAATGATCAATAAATAAAATAAAAAAGTCCATAAACAGCTCAATATGATATTTAACCTTACTTACTCGTAACAGTTGGTTCGGCAGAAATATCTTCCTCAAAATTAAAATCGATTAAGAATTATACCTGCGAATCTTGATTGGAAAAGATTGCGTTCTCAACATAATCAATAATCAGTCTATTGAAAAATAAAAGACAATTGGATACAAACAAAATTATTAATGAAACTTTTCCGCTATAAAAATAAAAAAAATTTAATTCTTATGTTTAATTTTGCATAAATGCCTACACATAGATAACTATAAACTCTTATAACTATGACTTATGATAAATTAATTTATTTTAGAGTTATAATAACGTATAGCTGTTGATGACTTTTATTTGAAAGTGAGGACCACATTCTGGACATTTTCATATGTGCTTTTTATCAAATTGCTCCACTGGACCAATAAATCCATTTTTGAATAGATTTTCGGTGAGTATTAAATTAAACTTTTCTTGCACTCTTTTTACGTTTTTTGTTATTCGTTTCGAGGTACCCAATAATATTATAAACACTAACGAACGTCATCATGATATTATAATAATATTGTGTTGAGTCGAATTCAAGTCGCCGGGTTCATATAATTTTCCAACGAATGATTTTTTATTATTTTATATGTCAGTCAAGACGAGTTTCACGATTACTTGTATGTCAATATACTCGTTATGTTGCCCGGTGTCGCTGTTATTACTTATTCTTATTAAAATTATTATCAGTCATCAGATGGCATTTAGACACAAAAACGTGTTTAGCTATCGATTAAACAAAAAGTAAAAAAGAAAATTAATTCAATTCGGTATATCGATCAATTTGATTTCTTTCGAAGTCTCGTGTCATCGTGTAGGTATTTTGTGAAACTGTTTCGCTGGTTTTCACCAAACTGGTATGATTTATTATACGATAAGATTTTTTTTAAGTCATATTATTATATATTTTTGCTTCACTTAATACGTATAGATACGCCGTAAAAGTATAGGTATTAATAAATACGCGTAACATGAATATTATATAATATTATTACTATTTATTTCAAACGTTTTTTTTTCCAAATTCTATTTAAATTAAACATTCAGTGTGCACAAGTTGAATAACACTGTATAGGATTTTTTTAGTAGCTGCAAACCTAATGCTCAGAGCAGACACTTATGTGATTATATATTTGTATAATGTATTTATATGTATTTTACCCTTTTTTACGGTCAATCAAGTCGATTAATATTCTATTGATATATATTAATATATTTAGATTATATTTAAATGATTCTTTGAATTCGACAAACTGGTTATTTATTTCCGCAGTGCAGAATTATATCGTGCACTAGCGTAGATATATGCTTTTAGGTTCTAAATGGACCGAGAAATATATATATTTAGTTTTAAAATGACTTTTTTTTATATATTATTACGTGTGTGTGTATATTTCTTTATTTACCTACGTCAAGTTTTTAAGACTATTATTAATATCTACCATGAACCTATTTCCATCATTTTAGGTACGTCTATATTACCTATTTATAAGTTATAAATTATAATAATAATACATATATATATGTAAAATAACATTTAATACCGTAGGTATAGCTATTATAATAATAATATAATTATTATGATAACATGTGCATAATATTATGTGCGATGTTTTTGTTAAAAATTAGTTAACCTACAATATCATTAAAAAAAAATTACTCATAAATTATAATAATATTAATATATTAATAAATATTTTTTGTAATAGAGTGCTGACACATCGTGTCCGCTAAGAATAGTTTTGAGTATTTGTGAGAATTTGCACCCCCTTCCCCTCTTCAAGATTCCTTTTATTTTTTTGTTTAATGCATGTTATTTATTTTTGATTATTTAATATGTTTTCAACAATACTATATTTGTCTGGATATTTAGCATGATTTAAGACGCAACTTATCAACTTAATTAGGACGTTATCAATAACTATTTTAAAGAAGAATTTTTAATATGCCACCCCTTCCCCCCGAAAATGAACATCTATTTTTAAACTTTTTCGTATGATTATCAACATTTATTTTTTTTTTTAACTCAGAAGTTATTATACCTCAACAATTACAAGATATTATGACGATAATATAACTCGAATCAGTATTTGTTCTAACATTTAAAACATTTTTAATACCTGTAGATTCTTCTTCTGATTTTAATATTGCCCGGTTCAGGATTATATTTTACAAGATAAGCGATCAACTTTACACTATTTTAATACTGTGTGTGGTATGATGACAAGTAAAAAAAAATATTTGAATTTCAAATAAAATATGATGTGCTCACTGTAGTCACTTATTGTGACCGGTGCTGGTTGTTGAGCAGATTTTTTAATCTTATTATATATGATATGGTATTAATATTATAATGTTTAATTTAATATACAGTTGCCGTGGTATGTGTATAGGTTTATTATAATATTAATAGTATATTATAATATATATGCCAATTATGCCATTGGTTTTAAATATTTTCCGCCCCTAGGCTTGTAATATTATCTATCCTCAATCTTTTTTTTTGATATCTGGCACATTTCAAAACAAAGTATAATTAAAAAGAAAATGACTTCACGATAAATGTATGATGATAACATTTTACCATCATGGGGTGCCTCTATACATTTTTCACTCTAGGAAACCGAACGAAGAATGCCTTCCTATAAATTTGCAGCCTTCTTGACGGCGTGTTCTACATACAATTTATAATAATATTGTTCTCTCTGGTGTGGTTGTATATGTAACCTACCTAATATAAAAAATATAAAATCCAATAATATGATGTACCTATCTATAATAGTTATGTATAGATCTAGGATTTTGGTGACTTTTGCATTTTTTTTTCTCTAAGTGTTGTGCAATTCTAACCAAAAACTAAATTCGTTTCGTAATATAACAATTTGAATTACGTAATTTGTAATTTGCATTTTTTTTGTTAAGTGCATTTTATTGCATTTTTAAGGTCATTTTTACGTAATATTACAAATATTACGTTCATTTTGTGTATTTAAACTAATTTTTGTTTATTTTAAGCTTTTTTAACATGTGTTGTAAAGGTAATCCCAATTAGTACCTTTAGGCAATTACCTACTCCAGTCCATTAATATTGAAAAAGTAATATAATTAATTGTCGATTTATCCGATAAGATTAAATATCGAACGAACCCATAATTATTTAGGTATACAATAGTAGCTTTAGTAGTGAGTTCGACACGTACCTATTATGTGGTTCTACCGATCTTAACTGTACAAAATGCCAAAAATTAAGTCAACAGTAGGAAGCTGTTTACGTAATTTGTGTGCGAGTTTGGTGCCAATATTTTTTCTACGGACGATATTGTGCTTTTTTGTAAAGTTTGTAATGTTGCAGTTGCCTTACAATTCAACAACACATCAGTCGAGATAAGCATGCTTGTTGAATTCAACGAAAACTGAATGAAGTGAAACAAAATAATCAAGTACTATTATCTAATTTAACAAATAATAGTGATCAATCGTCATTTAATTTAGAGCTTTGTGAAACATTATTAGCAGCTAATATTCCACTTGCTAAATTAAATAACGCACATTTTAATCATTTTTTAGAACAAAAAAAATTTTTAAATCCCAGACGAGTCTACATTTCATAAAAATTATGTTGAAAAATGCTATTTAAATACAATACGAAATATTAGACTATGTAGGCGATAAAAAAAATTGGGTTAGTGTAGATAAAATGACAGATGTTGAAGGCCGTTATGTAGTAAATATCGTTATTGGTACCCTGGAAGCAGAAAATTCAGGAAAAATATTTTTGTTACATTCTGATGTCTTGGAAAAAACAAATCATTCAACCATTGCAAAAACATTCGATAAAGCCATATTTACATTATGGCTTGAAGGAATAAAACACGATAATGTCCTCATTTTTATATCTGATGCTGCCCTATATATGGTGAAAGCAGGAAGAGACATTTGAATTCTGTATTCAAAAATTTTGCATGTTACCTGTGTGGAGCATGCAATTCGTAGAGTTGCGGAAGAAATAAGATCAAATTTTCAAGATGTCAATAAACTTATAAGTTGCGTTAAAAAATATTTTTAAAATCACCATATCGTACACAAATGTTTAAAACTCTTGCTCCAGGAATTCCATTGCCACCCGAACCTGTAATCACGCGATGGGGAACCTGGCTTAAGGCTGTAAATTACTATTGTGAGAATTTTTCTCGTGTAAAAAAAGTTTTGCTCGAATTAAATCACGATGATTCGACTACTATAATAGGAGCAAAAGAACTTATGTCTAAATCAAGTTTAGAGGCTAATCTAATTTAACTAAAATCTAATTTTAGTTTTATTCCTTCAGAAATAAAAAAATCCGGAGGCTTCTGGAATCTTATTATCAGAATCTATTAATAAAATAAAACAAATGGAGACTACATTGTCCCTTGCTCCTAATATAATCGGAGAAACAATATCAAACAAACTGAAAAATGTCTTGATTAAAAATAATGGGTTCAAAGTTTTAAAAAATATATCTGCTATTCTGGACGGTGAAAATACAACAAGTAGAGATGGTATTCCGGAAGACCTAACTTTAAATGATATAGTTTATTTCAAATATGCCCCTTTTACTTCTGTGGGCGTTGAACAAAGTTTTTCTTCATATAAAAACATTTTATCTGACCGCCGTTGCAGCTTCCTGTTTGAAAAACCTTAAGAATCATCTAATTGCGCAATGCAATAATATGTGTGGAGGTGAAAAAAAAATGATATATTTTTCATTAAATTATTTTAATTTATGCTTTTATTGATTTTCAGAATAACTTTATCAGGAAGCGGTTACATTCCCAAGTATTACTATTATATTCATAATTAATAATAATATTTATTTTTAAAATAAATTTTTTTCGCTCATCCAAGTACATTTTTTGGTCATTTTTTAAGTTCATTTTTTAGAGTTTTTAGGTCATTTTTGCTTTTCTTTTAGTGCATTCTTATGTTTTTTTAGGTCATTAAAATCATAGCTCTAGTTATGTATAGTAATATAATGTATGGGATGTATAAGATAAATACATTTTAGTTGTACGTCGTACTTTCGCACAACGATTATATTGTCAGTATCTACATTAATATATATAGTATGATGGTGTATATAGCCAATGCCATAACTAATATAAGCGCAACCGTCCTAAATGTACTATCTATCGTTAATTTATGGAATTTTTAATGTCATATTGAAATTCATATTGATTGATCAGTTAGTTTTCTCCGTGTAATATACATCCTAAACTTATATAATATATTATATACACATATTATTGCTATACCGTCTATAACTTTTATAAACTACTATTCACTATTTTAATATACTATAGAATTTGTGTACACATAAACCTACCTACCTACACACTTTAAGGTATAGCTATAATTATATATATATATATTATATAGTAATTATATAAGTATTTATTTATCTTAATATCGAGGACAAAACCGTCCTATAAAAATATAATTTATGCACGTAGTATAATTTATACTTATAATAGAAACTTAATCTATATAATATAAAACTCTTGATAGGTACGTTGTTTATTTAATTATCCTCGGCGAATACCGATACAGACCAGTGTGGCGCCGAATATCAATTCTATTAAATCAAATGCTAATATTTCAATATTAACATATAATTCTGGAGACGCAAACCGACCGCATAGAAAATAATAATAATAATAAACACTGGCACAAGAATTTATATAATATAGAAGGCATTATTATAATATTATTATTCTTATATTATACTTTCTATATACCTACACCATCGTCGGATCATGGCCCTGATTCGATGCGTGTTAACCCCTGTGTGACTGTGGCCCCAAAATGATCATTAAAGTTACCTATCTATAGTGATGTAAAAATACGGTATTTTATTTATATTTTCGATTTTGTATTATACCATTTTATAAAATGCATTATTATAAGTGTACCAATTAAACTATATTGTAGTATAATTAATTTTTGTATTGAACACATTTTATACAATATATATGTATAATATTTAAGATTCCTTTGTTTTAAGAATATTGTTACCAAAATTGTACAAGCTTTACTCGTGGGAATAGAAATGGATATTATTAAAGGTAAAAAAAAAATAAGACCTAGGGGTTTGTGGACAGTTAACATTTGGATAGGTAGTTGAAATAAAATTTCAAATTAGCCATAGCCAGAAAATTAACAAAAAAAGTCGATGAATGATATCGTTTTCATTTTTTGAGTACTCCGCCTTTCCTGGTTTTGAAGAAACTTTTTGAGCATTATGAATTCTTTGCACAAGTTATTGCGGTTACAGGGTGGAATCAGGGATATATATCAATAATGACCTAGTTTAAGGTAACGAATATCAATTCTGATTTACTTTATAACTATATTATAATATATCAATAAATATAAAAATGGACGTTTGTCTGTTTGTTTTTTTTGCTATACCTTTTATAAATTCAAATGATGCTGAACCGTTTTCAATTAATTTTAATTAATAGATTCTTTTAGACTCAGGGATGGGTTACATAGCATCGTATTTTAACACTTTAGGGTAGCTCACACATTGCACACATTTAGGATCTTTAACGGGTCGTAAGAATATATTAGAATAGAAGCCACGGGAAACAGATATTTTAATCGGGATAGTTGAATTGCATTTTTTACCTAAATTAAATGGCCTAACTTGTGTTAAAAAATTATTATATCCATAAAATTATATTATATTTTTATAATCATAAGAGAAAATGTTATACTCGCGTAATATATGGACTATGAACAGGTAGGTACATAATGACAGCTGAAAACGAAACAAATTTTAAAAACGGAAATTTGCCAATATAGAATTGAATACATATGTCAAATCGCGACCCACTTATTTCGCCATTTAAACTTTAATTTTACATCTATAATATTTTGATTATCTGTCTCATAACCTCAGAGTAAGTTTTAAACTATTTATTTTTTCTATAACTAACATGGTTCATAAATAATCTTTTAGGTAACTAACCTACCTATATACTTATAAAATATGAATTAAAGAATAATAATATTGATAATTTAAAAATATAATATGCTCGAAACATGCGTGTAGGCGACGTCAAGTATCGCCTGAAGGCAACATCAGAAAAAAACTTTTAATAAATTAAATAAAAATAAATGTAGGTATTTAGTGTTATTTGCCTACTATATTTGATTAAGTTTAAATTACCTAACCAATTTCGGAAAAAATGTAAAACAGGAATCCTCAAATAAATACATTATGAAACGACGTTGAGAAAAAAAAATCATAATATTAAATAAATAACTTAATTTTTCGCATTTACTAGACCACCTAATATTATTCATATTTAAAACTCACACAGAGTTTCACGATTATAATAATATTATGGACCAATAGAGAAAAAATGCTTCTATTAACATTCGAACAACCTATAAGCAACACATTGACTCTGAGTAGTCGTATCGGGAATGCTGCAGACTATTATTTTTAAAACGAAAATTATAACAACATTTTAGACTTTAACATCGGCCAAATGATTGATATACATATGATAAAGGTACACGTGTAAAAAATATGCATAAAATATAATAACAATTAAAATGTGATCAAGTAATAGCGAGGAGCTGCTGTGGAGCGCGTATACCTATAATAAAATAAATTGATATTAACCACCGTGGTGTTTTACAGTTACTCGGTAGATTTAATTATTATCACCTATCGGCACTATTGTTTGCAAAATATTTATTGTTCAGCTGTATACATACATGTACATAGACGTCACGCGCGGAACGTATGTATTGAAATAACATCCGATCTGCGACAATGAATTTCATTCAACACTAAAATATGTATCATTGTTAGAAAACAAAAAATATTTTAAAAAATATGTCCATACCTACCTCCCATGTACATTGTACATCCATATGAAATGGTTTGTATGATAAATAATTTATCATAAGCAAAACCACATTAGAAATATAATATATAAGGTGATTCATCAATAGTGCAGATATTTAAAATCTGATTTTTAAATATTATACTGTCGTAAAGACCATATTTTCATATTTTTAAGACATTTTGCACTACTTTAAGAGTGTCTCGTGGAGGTACAAGCTTCTTTTTTTTTCAAATGGTCAACCCCCCCCCCCCCTTCTGCTATAAATTCATTTTTATACTTATCAACATTGAAAGTAGAGCAAGTAGTTATTTAGTTATTTAAGCTGGGGCATTGGTGACTTGAACATTTTAGTAATTTATAACAATCTATGTATATGTATTACAATTTACATATTATTTGGTCTAAATTTATAACTAGATGCAACATTACATCTATTTTATATTTTTGTAAAACTATTTTTAAGAACTGAATAGATTGATCCCTAATGTTCATGAATTTTTTGACAACTGAAAAATTACTCCTTCAACTTTCGAATTAGTGACATAAAAATGTTCAAAAAAATTATCCACTAAAACATTTTCATTAAAAGGGGAGGCCGGGGGTTCTCATTTGAATAACAGAAGTGTATATCGTTACAGATAAGTAAAACACAAAATTTTAAAATAGTATGCTCTTTAAGTATATTAAAAAAATTCACTAGTCAGAATTTGAATAAATTCATTATTAAATATTTTTTTAATGTAAAGATGGCGCCACTAATATATTCCATGAACAGAAGTTGGGTCCATTATATGTAATATCCTTTGATTGAAATGTCACAGAATATAATTGATAATATTATTCATTAATATCATTAGACTTTGGTAGAATACTCTTTAAATTGAAAAAAACTACTTTCGAATCCGTGAGGTTGTCTCCGATATTTTGGGTTCGTAAAAAAAGCATTTTGTTGATAGGTAGTACAGATAATATTACGTACGTTGGATATCGTACGTATTCACGATTTATTAAAATAATAATAAAATACTAGCTGTTTATTTGTTTGAATGGGAAATATAAGGACATTTTTTTTTATTAAAACTGTTTATTTGATAACCCTTTGTAAATCGAATAATAAATAAATTTGGTGTTGAAGATGTATACGAAAAAAAGACACATTGTTCGTGTGTCCAGTGTGAGACATGAAATCTATACTTATTGTACCTACTTAGAGTATGGATTGTAAATAAAAAAAAACACCTAGAAACGAATAAAACACATAAGTGCTGCTAAATATAATGTACTGATGTACACCAGGCCACAGAAGTGATGATATACCTATGTATTGCAATGCAGGTCCCTAACCTTTCAGTAGTGGCATCATTCCGATATTTAAGTGGGATATAAAATAAATCTACTCAAATCGTACCACCATAATTATAGCATTTTGCTTTGCTCATGAACTTCTCCCTTTTTTCAACTGTGACATAATGTTTTCGTTTATTCATTTCAAAATCTAATAGGTAGCCAATTTTTCAAGACATTATAAACCTTTTACTGATAGATTCTTTGAAATTTAAAAATATTTCATAAACTGCAATATTGTTCAGTGTAATAGTTACTGAAACTATGTATTAATATATAACACTCTACGTCATAATATGATAAATACAATGACTGTAAATACATTTTTAACATTATTTGTTTATTGTTATTCATCTAATATTTTTCATATATATATTTTGATATGTTATGTACATTTATACTTAAGCATAAAGACAGTGCCAATACGCACTTTTACAAAACTTTTCGGGGTTGTTTGTTTTGACGTACGTAGTATATATTATAGATAAGAAAAACGTTGAAATGAACGTCTGTCAGACTCATGAATAATCGATGACAAACAATAAACAACAGTATAGGTACCTATTATAGGTATATATATTCATCTTGAAACCACTTTGACTCACAATATTAAATCGGCTGACACCCCAAACAAATATAAACAATAAAAGAGATTATCTGCGGGCCGAGACCATTTGAACAAATACAAATACCGTGTCAAATATTTGCTCACTATGCAGTCAGATTTCACATATGGCGTCTCGTATTATTGTCAACCAGGTATATCATATTATTATCATTATTTTTATTACTATGTTCAGGGGGGATTGTGGGTACAAGGAGAGCTATGGGGGTTGAATCACCCACACTTTATATTTTGATACTATTTCAGAGACTCCTTCTCGTTTAGGTGTATATTAGTTCATGTAACAAAAAGTTGAATATTATTCATAGCGTCTAACAACAGTAACAGTAGGTACACCTACAATACTTTACATGTTTATGATTTACATCATTTTTTAAAGCTATTGCTATATGAGTATTAAAATTATATTTATATGATTTATATAGGTTGATAAATTAGTATATTGTGTCTATTGATGCGAACGGTATAATTATAATTAGTATATGTGCTGAATTCGGAATAACTTAAAATATATTTATGTATTTTATGGTGGGCATTATTTTTTTTGGTATGCCGACTAATTAATTTTTCAGGGATTAATAATGTATAGCAAACAAGTAAACGATATGAGTTCTTCAAGTATAAAAAGATATTAAATCGTTAGTGAACTGCCGAAGAAGCACAGCCTATACTTTAAAGGGTTCTGAAAAAAATCTGGGATACATAAATAATGATATCACTAAAAAGAATTCTTTGTGGGCTATAAAATGTTTGCCAGGTCAGATAGTTTATTACATTATAACCTTTAATCGTTTTTTATGGACCTATATCAAATGAAATAAAGTTTAGCACAGTGTTTTTTTTATGCATTTATAATGATATCTTGCAAAATCTTTGTCAAAATATATTTTATATAGGGATTCAGGATGTTTACCTATTTTTACGTTGGTCTTTTTGATAATTTAATACTAGATGACACGATTTAATTTATTCGACGTTTAGAGGTTTTAATATTAATATATTTTTTTTTTGTGCGGTTTATAGACGTCGAAGGTACAAATAAAAAATTAATGACAATTTAATCGGTAAAATCGAGAATCGTTTAACCGGATTTCAGCATAATCATAGTTATTAAAATCATAATATAATAATGTTGTTGAGATTGATCGACTTCTTATTAGAGAAATTATTTTTAAAGAGGGGAAAAAAATAGATAGCCGACCCGCGTATGAAAACAATAATTATATCAGTCGGTAGTTGTATAGGTATAACTATTGCTATTATAATATTATGTACCTACTATGCAACCACGGCCTAACGTTTAATATTATGCGACCATAATAAATCATATCACGTCCGTACATATATGTCCGGTATAATACACTGTATAAAACTAATAATAATAATATACCTATCTTTATGTGTAGTATATAATAATACGAGTTTCGTAAGAAACAAATTGTACCATTTTTTGTTAGAAGGATATTATTACTACTGCAGGCAGACTGATGTAGTACCTAAGTGCAGTCAGGTTAATGTATAGTATGAAATTCAAAACTTAATCACATGCGCTTAATAGAAACGTTTTAAATAGATCATCTCGGTTTACCTTAATACCTATACATACCGAAATAGTTAATGTTATTTATTTATACAAGCTGAGTATAGATTGTGTTTTAATTATAAATTTATAATATGACCAATTGTAAATAAAATACGAAAACGGAATAAAATTATTTTGCTCAAGTGTACTACTCTAGGTACTGCAGGCTGCAGCATTATTACATTGCTGTTATTTTGCTTAGTTATTTACTTAGTTATTTTTTTCTTTATTATTATTTAATAAAGATGTTATTTCTTGACCTGGTTAACAAAAACTCGGTCGATAATTAATAATATAATATATAGTATATATTATGTGTATAATAGTATTTGCCATCTAATATTTGTCATTAAGACATTAACTAGTTATAATGCCTTATTTATTTACAGTGCATTTGCAGATGTATTTTAACATTTCATTTTTATATAGGCACGTATAAATTGTATCCATATAAAAATAATGCTGAAAACACATGAAATATTATATTATTTGGTACCTATTGTACGATTTAAATTAATTTGGACGACGTGAGTTATATATTCGTAGAAAGTAGGTATGTATATTGTACATTTATATTTGCATATTTTTTTTATCGCTAATTTCATTCGAAACTAATTTCCGTTTTAAAAATGTTTTTAACATTTGTCTCTTTTTTAAAATAGCGCCGACTGACAGTAAGACTTTCTCAATGTTAGTATCCCCGGTGAGTAGTATGACACGTTAGATTTATGAACATACATTATTATACTATTACATTCGTATCTAAATTAAGATAATAAATAAAAACTTTTTTAGCTCATTTGTACACACAGACACACAGTGAACTATAAAATATTATCACAGCATTAAAACAGTACGTAGAATAATTAATAACAGGGTACAAAACGAGGTTTAAAATAATGGTACCATTATTAATATAATTTTAAAAACTTCTTAGTTTTTATTTAGTATTAATATATTTGTATGTTGTCATTTCATTTTTGAACAGTTATTTGATTGAACGCGTCCGTCTGTTTTAAATATTCTCTGCTATTGTATTGTTCTTATGAACCATAAATTCAACATTTGTACAATACTAAGATTTGTTCTTCAACAGTGAATGATTTATAATATTTACTATTAAGATATAGTGGGAGTAGGTACACTATGCATTATTACGTGTGATCCAGTGTAAAAATATTTAAACATTGTCATTTAATTGTACATTATGTTTATGTATCTTAATGATATACTTGTTACTGAGTTGTTAGTCGTTAAGTTTAATTTTATAATCAAAAATTTTTTTTTCTAGTTAATCTTTTTCTCAAAACACTAACAATACTCTCGATGTTCAAGTATTATTTGTAAATGTATTGCGGAATACGCTGAAACGTAGAATTAGCAATTAATCAAGTCGGCATAGGTATCTATATGTCCTATAATACGTACAATGTATTTATGTATATACATCCGTGGCTAATATATAAGATCTGAGCTGTTCTATGGTTTTACTTAGTTACTTACTACTTAAACTTACTGCATGTATAGTATAAGCTTATACGTACATATTTTATACAAATATAGACAGGTATATGATTATAATGTAAAGTTATAATTTACAAATGTATGCGACTGAATAATGGTTAAAATGTATTTCAATCACATATAGTATATAGGCATCTACTTGCAGTTTTTAAAAACGTTCATTCATTGGCCAATTAATTTAATCGAAATTGTTTTCGTATAAGTATACAACAAAGACATATTGTTCATGTATATATATAAATGTATACACAATAATTAATAATTTTTTTCCTTGGAGATTCTTTCCTATATATTTTTAATAATAAATAATTAGAGGTATAATATACATTATTATATTATTATAATATAATGCAGTAAGTACTATTATATTATATATCCCCACGAAGTGCGTTTAGGTACATATATTGCCGGGAAAAGCATTTAATTTATCGTTGCAGCATATTATAGAGAATATAAACACAATCTACATATATGTACGATATACACAATATTATTATGCACCCTGCACAATACTTAATATGGATAATACAATAGGTACTTTTATGTATACCTATAATATGAATTTTTTTTATAACAAAACTCTTATCAGCACGACACGCGCGCAATTAAATGGCGAAGTAAAAATATTTTAACGCGTTTGGTATCAATGGTACTTATATGTGTAAATATATATACAATTCAAATAATAAACGTGTACTTCGCATATATTGCGCACGTTATATCATATATATATAATATTCACTGCAGGCGCGGGGCAACGCAAAATCGTATAAATATATATCATTACGCGACTTATACGAAATTACACATAAATTATTTTGTATAATAATGTACATTGCGTATACACATACCTGCCTGCCCTGGTGGTATACCTATATAGTATATATACATATCTATATACGTGTATTATTATATTATAATATTATCATAATGGAATTAATGCGCGCGTGCTTGCCAGCAAACCAACGACGGTTCTTTTCGCTGCAATGCAGCAGTACATAGTCTGCTGCTGTGAAATCTGTTCTGCAGCGTTCGCCGCCGAGTTTGTGATGTTTTAAATACAGCGAAAATCATTTAAAACTGCTTCTAATCCATTTTGATTCGCTACTATATTCATTATATAGAGGCCTTGCTGCAGCACCACTGTTGCAACGCGCAGTATAGGTATATATAGGTGTATACGTGTATATACGAGTGTGGCGAACAATACAATGACATGCTCGGAAGCGAACCTATTGCTGCAGGGACTCGGGTGCATAATATACATCATGACGCTTTCCTTTTAATAGATAATATTGTAATAATACCGCGCAAAAACAAAAGACGTAAAATGAGAACTAATAAAATAATTAACCGCAAGAAATACCATGCACTGCACAACTCCGCGGTGCCGTACGATATACCGTAGGTCGTTAGATACCCATATTATATACCTATATAATATTATTATAAGTACCCCGTATATAGGTAGTGTACATTATATAGTAATAATGATAAATGACAATATAATATGAACGCACACCCATGTTGCGTGGAGACTTTAACGCGCGCTGCTGCAATTTGCTGCAGCAGTTGGTGCGATTTGTCATCCAATATACAATTTGAAGGAAAGAAACGTTTTGAAAATTTGCTACTGTTGTTTTGTCGAATACAAGTGACGCAACTTCAGGGAGTAATTATTTTTGTAATTGATATTATACTCTGTTTTTTTTTTGTACTGCACGTATTAATATAATATATATATATATTATGACATACCTACTATTTATATACAGCTATATAGTGCATGTATGATTCGATTCTCCTGCCTCGTCAAACACAGCTGACTGTACCTATAATAAATTATTGTAATTTGTAATTGGCATGGAATTCACTGAAATATAAATATACACAGGTATTTCGTTCGATCGAGTCTCGTAGTGTGTTGCCGTACGGACAGGGGGCGCATCATGCGACGAATCGTTGACAATATATAGTATAAACATTGAAATTGAATTTAAATATGTAAGTATATAATATATCATATCTACGTCATTCGAGAGTATTTATGTGTTATGGATATTATTAGATATAGCGGTGTATACGAATACGTTCGTAAAATGGAAATAGCACGACGACCGCGTAGATTTGCACGACCGTGTCCGATTCCAGTCCAGCAAAATACGATTCTCCATGCGTGGTTGCCCTTATCATTTCACACACTCATATATACATATACGTGTATTATAAATTATAATAGTGTATGATTGTATTTGTATTTTCTTCGGTTGCCGTCAACCACCGTCGCCTCGTTCTCGTGTACCTATATGTATACCTATATATTGCAGTATATGCTGCAGGATTATATATACTATATACATATAATAAGGGAGTGAGCGTCCATTAACATTCCTCCGGTTTCGCGCTGCCCGATAACAGATAGATACGAATATAAAATATAGGATACCTTTTTTTATTTTATTGATCCTATATATTTATATATGTGTGTATGTTAAATGGATTGACCTATATTTTATTTTCACAATCTCGCGCGAATCAGAATAATTGGTATATATTGTATACACGTGCATGTGTTATGCGCGTACTATATGTATATGATGTACACAAAGGGTATATAAAATGTTATATTCCCGTATAATATTCTTTTATACACTTATATAAATACTTACATAGGTAAACAATTAATTTGTTTCAATGCTCGATTTCATAATATATAATTCTGTATTTAATTCATAATAAATAAATGGTCCCAGATACAAATGAAATTCGTGTTCATAATACATAATATACCTACCACTGCAATTATAATATACGTGCAGCACACAATATAAATTGTGATCTGTATAATATACGATTTGACCTCTTTCTGGTTATAGGTATTAATTTAATATATTATGGTATTGCACCGACGCGCGACGGTTCGTTATATTTTCAATATTACGTTCGTCGTGTACGAAATGTCGAATAGTGTCGAAATAGGTCCATGCGTCAAAAACATTTAGTCATAATCAATCGCCGGTCCAAGGATTTCACGGTCTTGTCGGCTCACTGTTTATAAATCTCAGACTAATTTCATACGTGTAAACTGGGAGGGAGGTATATTAATATATATATATATATATATATATATATATAGTGTAGTACGTTATCTATATACGAGTATACGCATGCATATATTTTAGGTGTACAAAATATTATCCGATATGGTTAGCTGCAGGTACCGCTAAACGCTCAGTTTAGATGCGTTCCGAGTGCACATTAATATTATTTTTATTATTATTGTTATAATATGAACTAATAGTAATAGTATAGCTTACACATGCCGCGATCGATGTACCTGCGTGAAGTATCTATAAACATTCAAAATACTTCAATACTTGTACGCCGCGGCAGTTTGTATATGCATATAATAATACCTATATACACATAATGCGTTAGACGCTCGTCGTGCAAGCCGCAAACGAAAAGCGTATTACAATAACGTTTGTTGTGCTCGCGCGGTACATGTAATATACGGAAAAAATAAAATACTATTACAGTTTTAATGTTAATAACCCGGTGAACACATGTCAGCGTCTTTTAATTAATTATCCAGCTGTGCGTCGTCGTCATCGCGCTCGTCCGTGTTGTGAACAGCATCGCATATTATTATTATTATTATTATTATTATTATTATTATTATTATTATTATTACTATACGCATCACTACTATTATAATATTTATGTGTATACGCGGGTACGTATACATCCGACAATAATGGTAGAATACTTGTTTGTCATTGTGCGTTTCCGAGTGTTAAACCAGGCGGTGATAATAGTATGCGAATCTGAAAAAAAAAAATAATAATAATAAACGTGCCAACGGTATATATAAGACGCGTAGGTATGAATGTAAAGGTTCATACACAATAATATTATGATGTATTCATATACGCTGCACTGTTTAGACTTGACTTATATTATAGATACCCATAGACCGCGATAATATTATAACGACGACAATCGTGTATACATAATATAATATTGTTTTTAAATTTCGTACACCATCACACATATTATATATAATATATAAGAAACGTATTAAATTATTCCACTGTGGGTACACTTATATACTTGTATGCGTTACGGACAAACTAGAAAATCAGGCGTTGCGCACGATGCCAGTGATGTTTTAGTGGTCAAACAGAAAAAAGTCTATTCGCATTTTCTTGGCATTGTGCACAATATATTTTTGTTTTATAAATTTTGTTTTTCAAAATAATCGTGAAAAAATGGAAGAAACGTGGACAAGAATGGGTACCGCTATGCCGTGCAGCAGGTGTCGATTGGGTAACTTTAATGGATGTTTTAAATTTAAATTCTATTAGGTACATCAATATCATTGTATATACGAAATAAATTCTGAGCGGAGATGGCCAAGGGTATATTTTATACTATAATTTATAATATATTAGTATTACTTCTAGCTGGCATTTAAGTTAAGTTCATTTTTGCAAAGAAAATTAAAAATTGGCATTACTTGGTTTACGAATTTGCATTCGTACACCAGCTATTATCCTAAAACAAACTATCAGCAATTTTTTTGTTACAGTAAGAAATATTTACGAGGAATCTCATAAGTTTTTTCCGACCGAGTAATAATTTATTGACATCTATATAGAAATCAAAAACGAAAAAAAAAATGAAATAATATATTTTTGGAAATCAAATGTCGTGTTTTTTGTTACTCGTGGCCAAGGTTCTAGGCCATTCTCGCACACTCCCCTGCGAGGACGGCGCTGCAGGTTAGATTAGGTTTTACTCACTATTATATTATTGGGTTATCTAATACTAGTAGGTATATAGTACATTGGTTGTGTTCGTGTATGAAGTTGGTATTATAAAATATTATAATGGTATTGTGACGCACTCCTGTAAGTCCATTAAACGATACAAGTGTATTTTTAGTATGCATCAGCCCACGGCCCAAGCCTAGGTATAATAATATATAGTATTTTTCACCTACTTATATGGTCCATTGATTCGACATCGGCCAATACGACTAAGGAGCCGCTAGACGGTGGTTTTTCATGTGCACATATAATAATATAATACCATATGATATATCTGTAGCCGACATCGCTCAACAACAAAATAGAGGATAATAAAAAACTACTAGGATCACGTCGTTAATATTCAATTCGTTTTACGGCCGTTATTTCATAATCTCGGGAGTCTACAATAACACGGCTGTATAAAAAATGATATTATGCGCGCGCACATGGCTCATGCACACACCACACACAAACTTATATATATATATATATTATAATATAGGTATACACTTTACGCATGTAACATAATATAGGTATAATAATATCCGGACTCTATGGAAGTACGCGTGATATATATTATATACGGATGGCGCGTGTACAGGTCGCGGGTCGGCTGCAATTAACACAACTCGAGCGATTGTCGTCGGAAAATCATGGTATTTTTTAATTTTTTTATCTTTTAGCAAAAAACAACACAATATGATTTACGGCCGGCTCGCGGTCACAAGGAGACGTATCCCACACGCGCGTTGCACATATTATATACCTGTACCGGGCTGTACCTACTGCAATAATATTATTACCATCATAATAATATGAGTAGGTATATTATATTATTATATAGTACTGCATGCAGATAATATGCGCTTATGTATATATACACATTATACGGACGCGAACCGTCGACGCCCGAAGCGCGCGTTTGATGATCGTGTGGCACCACCACGCCGCTGTTCTAATATCATATTATGATAAAATATAAATACTCACTTGTGTGCATAAAATATATATATATATTATATTGTATAGGCACCCATATGATACGGCTTTTATTTTCAATTAAATATGTTCACGCACGGCAGAATTATTATTATCTCTGCGAAAACATCGATGCGCCGCCTGTGCTGCCGCATTGCCTGTATTACATGTACACAAAGTAGGTACTTACTTATATAATATACACACACACACACACACACACACACACACACACACACACACACACACACACACACACACACACACACATATATATATAACTTCTCCGCACGACGACCAGTGGCGACGACGGCTATCACGGACGCAAATATATATATATATATATATATATAGTAATAATGTACTATAATATTATATATATTATATATGGAGGAATGGGGGTATATTATAATAGTATATATTATTACTTATGTAGATAACAACGAGCGTGCGGTATTGTTATGAATGGATGGGGCTGAACAAAACAAAAAAAAAAAAAAGAATGAAATAAAGGAAAGAAAATTCCTTTCGCTGCCGCCACCGTCGACGCCGGTCAATTCATGGTATATATATATATACTATATTATTATGTGTTGTGTTCTCACACTCGTGGACAGAAGTAAATACCTAACAAATACTATATACACTACTATTACTAATAATAATAATAATAATAATAATAATATAATATAGGTAATATATTATCGCACTGCGCACGTCGACGTCGGATTGCGTTTTTCTCTGTGTCGCGTCGCACGGGTCCTTTCTCCCCAAAGGAGGGGAGGAGGCGCTGCTATATTATCGTCATTGTCAACGGCCGTCGACGTTTTTAAAACGTAAATCGTGTTTCGGGTAAAAACGCATAAACCGATTTGGTAAGGCGCCTGATGCCACACACACACACACGTTATATTGTTATTGTTGCACACTGCACTCGCACGAAATATAATATAAAATACACCGTCGCCGTGGGAATCGTGCCCGACTTACAGGCGGCATTTGACACCCGAGTCGTATATATATATTATACATATACCTATACCATGTTTATAGACAGAAGTAAATACGCGCAGTAGCCAATATTATTGGAGAGAGAGAGAGAGAGAGGTTTCGCTGGCGTGCACCAAATAACATAATATTATTATGTATCTACGAGATTTGTGAAATTTCTGTATTTTATAGGTATATTGTACCTGCATACTATGTATTATTATCATCGTAACATTATTCCACTGTACTGTTACAACTTATGCAATCAATATATCTACCTAAACGTCCTAAACACCTGATGATAATACAGAAGTATACGACTATTATTAAAAACATTATGGAGAACTACTGCATTATGTATGTCAGTTTGGCAAAAGGCTTATGCGGTGCGTAATCAATGCTAATAGATTTATTTCGTTAAATAAAATTGTATTATTATTTTAACCGATGAAATGTTTTCCTTTTACAGATGTTTAATCTGCTTCCATAGGGAAAGTCATTTACTATAAAATGCTTTCTATAGTAATTTGAGCGTTACTCTTTTCCGTCCAAACAGTTCTTCTCCTTTATTCACAAACAAACAACAATTTATCAAAAGTATAATTTTTGCTCAAATGAAAAAGAAATAGAAATGAAAGATCCTTTACAATTTTTTTGAAATTTAACTTTCGCATTTTCTATGGTTAAACACATAACTTTTTATAAGTAGGCGCATACAGCTGATTTCATTTTTGAATTAAAATCATATCGTCCACTGTAACTTGTAAGCAATATTATAATAAAAAAATATTCCAACTACCTTGTAGATGTACGAGATATAGTTAAGATTTAGACTTGTCTTTGAATACTTCATTTTTTAAAAAATATTTTTTGGGTAGGTACTATTCATAGTATACATATTATATTATTATGTACGAATGGTATATACCTATGCTATATTAAATATGTATATCCTAAAAATGTATAATATACTGAGTATATTTAACGGTAACCATGTTTAACGATTTGACTTAATGACACAACAAATTGATATGTATTAATGATCCTTATTTGTTCGCTACAAAATATTATGTTGTTTGTGAAACGCCATTATTATTTAAATACATTTTTTTTCCAATTTTATGATCCTTGTTGTTCATTTCGTGGAAATCTTATTTATTACCTGCAGTATACTTATTAAAATGTTTGTTTGAATACAAAATGTACGCTAAAATATAAATTCACAAAGAACGGAAATCTGAAAATAAACATTAAATACTGATAACACTCTCGCATATCGGTGAATCATCAAAACTGTAGATATTGAACGTTTTAAGTAATTTTTAAAAATATCCTAATACTTAACAAATACAAAATTAAACCTAAAATAATTGTACCTTCATATAATATAATAAATATTTGAAATAAATATTATACCTTCCAGTATTGTTAATATGATAGAATCTGTATTACCTATTTGAAAACATATGTAATATTATGATAATTCCTTGTTTGTTGTGTTTAAGACTATAAATTACAGTCACATTTTTTTCATATTTTCGTTTCAAACGTCGAGTCATACTTAAGACTCTTGTCCAAAACTGGTACTTATACATAGGTAAAACCGATGTATATATATATATTCGTTAAAGGACATATAAAAAATAAAAATAAATAATTACACTCATAAAAGTGGAACCATTTATATTCCATGATGTATTGGTTGTGATATAAAATTAACTGTCAATATAATAAATGAATAATAAATATTCGATTAAGTGAATGCGTTTTATAGCGAAAACATATTTTATTATTGTTCTATCAAATTTTTATATTTGAGCACACTCATGCATGTTGTTATTTTATAGATTTTAAATATACGATATATTTCATTGAGCTTTATTTATAATTTATAAAAAGAAAATATAAAAGAGATTCACAATAAAAAAATATGTTTATACATCGTTAAATATATGTTAAAACTAATAAGTAATAACCATAATATGTAACGTATAGCCGTAGAGGTACCTACTCCAGCAGTCAAACATATTACACCAATAATTTAATAATGCTGTTTTAATAGCATATACCTGTTATATACCTATCCAAGAACAGCATAAGGATTTTAATTCTGAAATATTTATTTATTTTATTGGGGATATTCATAAAAATTTTAATTTACCGTCGTGGTCACCTGATTATTTATTTTCAGTAGTTTTTCAAGTCCACAATCATTGTGATGTAATGGCTGTATTTAATTTATATATTTTTACAGTTTAATAAATGGTAAGTTTAAGGGACTCGACTTAATGTGACGTATTTAATATTATTACGTATACTGCAGCACACGATCGTGCGTAACAATGAGTTAAACATACACACGAAACAGCAATGAATACCCATAATAAGTGATATTTATAAACCTATCATAAACCATGACTCCGGAATAATGAATTTCAATAAAATATATACGAAAAGTAAATAAACAACCAAGTACAGAGAAGATGAGTTGTAACAAAAAATATGGCATTCCACAAGTATTCCAAATGCAAACACAAAGTTAACTTAAACAGTTGAATACTGAAAGTTAAATTATTTGAGTATACTAAAGTGTTTTCAAAGTATTCTATACTACATTTAGTATTGACTATAAATATATATAGCTGGTAAGTAATATACTAATATACTATATATAATATAGACATAGTCTAGTAAAAACTAAACATATCGATTATATTGTGCACATACGTACATACGGCGTTCCTGTGCGTCTATACGAACTAAATAATATTTTATTATTTTAAATTAAGTTGCATGTTGTGCCCGGTGCCCGAGTTGAACCAGCAAACACGAAATGGGAGAAAACGGCAACGACATTATTGCCGTGCGAGGACGACTGTAATTTAATAACTCGGTAACGTATATAATGGCGTGGGTGGTGTTATTAAATAATGGGTTTTTAAAATGCAACTTTTACAATTTTATTGACACGCGACACACGTGCGTTAATAATAACATAAAACGATTACGATACGAAGGTCTCCGTCTGATAAATAAATTGAATGTGTGTGTGTGTGTGTGTGTATACGACCAATTGGGATCAATTAGACCGCCCACAAAAAAAAAAAATTTAAAGGTAATAACAACAATATAAATAGTAAATTAATAATGTAATAATATCTATCGTTTATATCGTAATAATATTATTATAGTATGACAATGCGCGGGCCCGCGCGAAAGTTGAAGTGCACGTACCTAAGTGCACCGACGAAGCTGCATTTAAATCGCCACCTTGCCTGCAGGCTAAGGTTTATGCAGTGGCGTGTGTCATAAAGAACTTGGTGTTGCTCAAATAATTTTAGGCGACCTACCCCTCATAAAATTGTTATTTCGGCCAGTAAAATATTCTATTTTTTTTCTTTCAATATACCCACCCGGCACCCACCCATATTCGAGGTGTTGCCTGGGCAACACTTGAACCCTCTATCGCAAGCCGCTACAGGGTATTTGTAATATTATACAGGACACAGGTACGTATAATTATAATGCCCGTTTATAGGTGTATTGTGAATAAAATATTCGCCATAGTGCTTATAAATCATCAGATTTATTATTTTATAGTGAACCAGGCAATATCTGTGAGATGGTAATGAAAGATGTTTGAAATTTGTTTTTTTTTATCATTTTCAGCAGCATTATATTTTCTTCTTAAAATTAGTTTAAAAAATAATAATGATTAAAAAGTTTTGTATTTTATTAGACTGCACCATGATTCACCAAGCATGCACTCACTCCCTTTTTGCTTTAATAACTAAATTACTTAAATTCTGAAATTTGCAGGGAACTATAGTACATATTATAATATACCTACAATCTACATCAAAGACCATATTTTTGAATTCTTGAGATTTTTTTTGTTTCATTCGTGATCTGCTCTATGGTGATACAAATTCAAAACTTCTGTTATACAAATGAGACCACTCCTGAACCTGTTGACTTTAAATTGTGTTCAGCAGGCGATTAAAAAAAAAATGTATGTATCCAGAAATCAAAATTCAAACTATTATAGTTCCTATTTACTTATCATTATGTACCTAAAAATAATATATGCCTATATTCATATTGTAACATGAACTGTATTACCTAATATAATTTTGTTTTTATATTTACGAAAAAAGTCAGACAAGAGATTCAACAGAACAGGACATATTAAGTATTGTTTCTTTTAATTGATTTAAAAACTATAACAGGTAAATTATAATAATCTATAATAGCAGTTTGTTTCCCTTACAGTTTTTTATATCCGTCTCAATAATAACTTATAAGGACATGACTGTATACAAATATTAAGTTTACATACATTTTAATTTTTTATACATCCATAGTCGGGAGCCCGGGCTGGTATCATATTATTACGGACTATATAATTATCTTTGGTACATCAAGTTTATAAACTATATTATAATATGATGGAAACTAGTCGTTCGAATATCGATTTAGATATAGGTAGGTATAAGACATAATATGGGTATAATATGGGTACATAGAATTTACAAAAAGTTATCTGCTGAACTGCAGTTCAAAGAAAAAAAGGGTGTAGGTTCTCGTTTGAAAAATAGAAGTTTGTATCGCCACACTGGACACTCCTAATATAAATGGTACACAAAATCTCAATTGTTTGAAAATATGATGTTTAAGCTCACTTAAAAATTCGAAGAAACAGACTTCGAATGCCTGCATTATAAAAAAAAAGTCAGGGTCGAGCATGCTCTGCGAATCACCCCGTATACTAATTGTTGTGGTCGTTTATATTTATATTTTCTTAACGACGGCTTAACGACGGCCGGTCGCAGCGATTCAGCTTGTATATACTCGTCCGCGTACACGCGCACTGTAATAGTACTGCACGCTTAGATTATGACAAAATATATTGTATTACGAGGTGAAGCCGGTATAAATGTAATCCGTATAACATCCGCAATCGTTGCATGCATATACCTACACGGTGTATATACATGTACTTGTAATGTGTGTGTGTGTGTGTGTGTGTGTGTGTGTGCAGTGACTATACGCTAATTGGCCGAGAGAGCTTCGGGGGTAGATATATTATACGTGTAGTATCCGTGTAAAACTTGAAAGTTATCGGGCACACGCTGCACAGACGTATTTATTATTATCTGCCAGTGTCGTGACGATCGCGTCGCACCCCGCTTGAAGTCTCTCGCCGCTTTTAAGCGCCGCGAATGTGCACACACATATTATTGTTATGCTATGGAGGACAAATATCGTATAATGTCGAGTAGGCTTTTAGGTACCAGCCATGCCATTATTATATTATAACACCGTGTACCCCACGATGTTATCATCGTTTTGTGGTATCACGCAGTACGCAGCCTGCCGTAGGTACAATGGTATGTAGGTATATACCACGGACCGCGACCGACATAAAAATATAACCTATGTGTATGGCAGGTTGCAATATATTTTATGCGGTTGTGTGTACCGTGTATCCGATCACAATAATAAACGTGACTCGCGGTGTGGTAATATTTGTAGACATTGGTACCGACGTTCCTCTTGAATAGCAATCCGGTTAGGCCCGAATTTTTTCTTCTCTTTATCATCACACGTGAGAGAATACTATCGTTTCATACGTTTGTCGTTGATACGAAACTGATTACACATTATTAATGTTTTCGAACAACATATTAATATGTGTTTTATTATTTCCCGTGTATTTCTTCGTCGGGTCGGCACTAGTGCAGATTATTATCTATCCCAGTAAACACAGCTCGTAACCCACATATAATTTCATAACATGGATAATTTTGGTTCATATTCGTGGTTGTTTACTTGTTTACAATATATTCTGTATGCATTATTACAAGTGTGATTCATTCACTTGTTATTTTGTTATGCACTCGTGTGTAGGTATATTCATTATTCATATATATATATATATATTATAATGTTAACAATATGATTTGATCCAGCTAGTCGTTGTGTAATTAAAATAAAATAATATAGTTGTATTATGTACTAACACATAATAAATAATAATATACTATATACATAAACTCTTTTTAACAATTTGCTTACAGTGATTTGGCGTACTTTACTGTCGTATTCTCAATACTAAATGGGTTTATGTGAATATGTCATAATAAAGTAAGTTGCATCGTATGTGCATCATAAGTGCACGAAAGTATAATTGGCCATTGGGCAATAGCATATATAGTCATACCGGTAAGTACCTATCTATATTTAAAAGAGGTTAGTAGAAAGTTTATAAGAACTAAAATGCAGTGTTTAGAACTTAAGGATTTTGTTTAATTTCTTAGCTTAACCTCTTCCTAATCTAACAGAGAGTGTTATATGGAAATCTATATCATATCATTACGATTTCTAGTATGGAAATTGAAAGTGCTCATTTTTGCCATTTCAATATTTATTTTTCATGTTCTAATTTTTACTATTTTTTTTTAGCTCTTTTCTGTGGTTGTAATGTTCATTTTTGAGATTTTATTTTTATTTTTTAAATTTGAATGGATTTTTTTAATGTTTTGTTTAGTGGTTATAATGAAGCTTTAAATCGTTTATTTAGATGATATTAGGTGCTTTATGTCTCATACCTTGAACTAAGAAATAAGAACGTATGATATGCACGTAGTGTTGGTCAACAAATGTAATTTCTCATTACTCAATAACTCATTAGTTATTACTCATTACTCATTAGTATACATAATTATTTATGCACATTTTATTGGTGCGGTCCGATATTATTGTTTTTTGCTGGCGAGTATAGTTATAATGTATCTAGTTAGTATTATTATTGGTATGGGTGTAACGTATATGGTATATATCAGTTATGCATACATGATTTTTTTGTTCAGATTATCGTATCAGTTTTCATATAGATACGATTTGTCTTAAAATCGTTGTTATGTTAACAAAATATATCGACAAATATAGTTTCGCTGTATGCACTTTTTACGGACACGACTAGATAGATCGGCGGACTCTGCTCGTATAAAAATAATTTGTATGCAATATTATAATGCTCTAAAATGTACTTATTCCAAGCTATATACTAATACACTACTCGTGGTTGTACATATATCCAATGAAAACAACTGAAATAAACAATGCTGTACCTACTTATGTGTCGTTTCGACAGAATAAATTACGTACTTATAGTTTAACGTCATCTTAGTATAATAAGCATATATAAACTATTTACGAACATACAATCGTTCAATGTGTCACGCACATCCCGTTTGACGGTAATCGAATGGTTCACAATGATATATTATAATAATAATATAATGACGTACCTACCTTTATGTTTGCCCTTGCCAAAGAGTCCACGACTTAACCGATTTCCGTTAAATTCCATTATTTAATAATTGGTGTTCACAAGAGGTTTCTACGATATCGTAGGTTTGATTATGTAAACTATAAGGTAATAATATAATATAGGCTATATAGATACATATATACACCCAGAGTAGGTACTTGAACACTACCCCTGCAGAAGTTATTGTGAGCTGGGTATTGTTGTAGGACGTATATATAGTTATTGTTTCATTTTATAATAAGGTTTAATGTCATATAAGATAATAACATCAGCATCGAATATACAACTAAAATATTTCTAAATGTATAATCTTATTCTCTTATTATTGTCAACAAAATTCTTTTCATTCTTTTTTTTTTTTGATTTCTTGCAATTCAAATGATATGTAGATGTATGTTTTTGAATTATAACAACAATGAAGCTTATAATTTAATTTAGTTAGTTGAATAAAAGTGTAAAAAGGTTGCATATCTAACTTCCTTCGTATTAACAATTACGTATTTACATTTCTATGTTGCCTATGTAGTTTTTTTTCCAGAAGTTGGTTATTTCATTGTATGGTACGCTCAATGTCCCAGAATTTCGTTAAACTTATGTTATTCTGTCAGTTATATTTGTTAATTTGCAATTATTAAGCGGTTTTTACTCGAAAAAGAAAAGTAGACTTACCAATTACACAATTGAATTCAACAATGTTATAAATATTATATTATCGATTAAAATGATTAATCTGTTTCTTTTAACAAAACTGACTTGTATCTTTGACTTTTTATAAAGTCAAACGTTTTTCTATTTGTATGTATAGATAGATCTTGATAGTGTTGTGATCGTGTAAATTGATAGGAGTTAGAACACAGGACATTATTAATCAAATAAAATAAAAATATTGTCAGCTATTAATATATATTTACAGGAACAAATACACCCACACTTGTTTTTTTTTTTAGGAGCATTGGTAACATAATTACGACCACTCCTTTTAATTTACTAGTTGTGTCAACTCTAAAACAAAGCAGTAGATCATACTAAACATTATTTTTAAACTATAACAATAATTGTTAGTATGTAATTAACTCTTTTTACTGTAACATGAAATAATATTTTATCAGGTTTAACAAATTTTTCTTATTTAGTTACGTTAACAATAAGCAATTGTATATAATTACTATAAACGTTATAAACGTTATAAACGTTCAATCTTTTTCACTAAGTTACCCGAGGCTATTTTTAGCTAAAAAATTGAATAATGTAAAATATACAATTATTATATTATATATTAATGCATAAACGTCCTGTAGTGACTAGCGACTCACCGAACCGTTATCGTACTAACGGTTCTGTAAATAAAACTGGGTGTTGCAACGCTCGAAAGTGTTAATGGCTGTGTAAACTATCGATTACTGGACCTGTAAACTACAGATAGGATTTTGGTTCGGTAACTTACAAATCGTTGAAATATTATTGATATTATCAATGTTATTGGTGGTTTAATTTGATCGATAATCAAATCGCTTTTATAAATAAATCAATATTTATTCATGCAACACTGACATATTATACAGTTTAACACAATCATTACGGGCCGGTAGCAAATGTACAGACTGTTCTTTATGCAAATCTATTTTTAATTTCATCATCTGAATCAGAATACCTTATTTATAGCTGTTTATTCTAGACCTTATTAACTAAATATGTTAATGAGTTGATGGATAAAATATATGATGATTATTATAAACTAGGTATAAATGTTGGTACCTATATTTAATTTTGTATTAATAGTTTGTTGTTAGTTAAAAGTTTGTATTTTAGATTCCGAGTGGATAGCAATATATAAATGTATATTGATTTTACAACGAAGTATGTTTTTTACATTTTGTGTCTGTGTACACGATAAGAAGGTAGTCAAATAATGCTTTGATTTACAACTTTGAAGGGTGTTTCCTAATAGAAAACTGTATCTAATTGGGACTAGAGATGAACATCGAATTACCTCAATTAATCAAAAAATTAATACGCACTCAGTAGCCAAGGAACCTACTATTTTCAGATATTCGAACCACTAATTATTAGTAACTATTATCATATAATATTATCATATTTCTTAAAAAAAATTGTCCTCCGTTCCACCTATAACTTATTGTTTTTACCAATGATTATTGGTACGTGGTTTCGTGTTGATCGACGTTTCACTGGTTTTCGTTCCACCACAAAATGTCCTATATGACCTTTATGATAATAACTATTTTGTTTGTTGTTGGTCATCAAATACTATCCGATATTTCACTGTGTAAAAAGTATTTTGATTACTATAGGTATTACATATTTTATTTTTGTATCTCACGAACAAATAAAAACAAACTCGAAAAATTACATAAAAAGTGATGTGTGTATTATTATTTAATCTCTTATACAAACATAGGTAGGTACAATAAAATATGAGTTACTACTGCATATAATTATTATTCGTTAATGTACAATTATTGTCAATTTTCATTTAAAATTGTTACATATCCGTGACAGTTGCTCTGCTGTGTGCAATAATGTGTTGGGTGTAGGTATCTATCTTCATTGAGTATAGGTCATTGTAAATCTTAAATGCTAAAACATTTTAAAATTGTAACAAACTGTGACATTGAGTGTATAAGAATTCCTGTGTTATGAGTAGTTTGTTACTATGCAACAATAATGCGCTAAAACTGCGGCAATTAGCCAATGAAAGTGTAAAAATTATAAAATGTAGATAAAATAATGATTTTTTTTTTTGTACTCTTACAAATGCCTTTTTTTCATTAAAACGAATTCAACCCAGACGATATAGTGGCCTTAGGGATGGTAGGCTAAGGTCGGTCTGCGAAATGAATCTTCCGCAAAGGCTTTTATCAACAAAAATAGAAACTAAATGTACAATATCGGGTCTCCTGAAGACTACACATATTATACACACTAGCGATCGGCCGGCTTCCATAGAGTTTTGTAAATTGCAGCATGTCATTAATTCATTAATAAACTATGGTGATTTTTATTTAGTAATTCGCGAAGAAGTTCCTGCAAATTCGTCGATACCATAAGGAAAAAAAAGATATGCAATACAATGACAAATCATTCCAATATTCTTCTACGTAGGTGAGTACATACATTCATAATTTCTAAAGTTTGTGCCTGTAATATATCGGTTAGCGTACAATGGTTGAGTATTTATAGATTACTGGATAAAATTAACAGGCATACATTTAAATATTCAATTATACATACGATGTATTGTATTTCTAGATTTAGACAATAATTATTTAGTAAATGATCTAATCTAAGACGTCGTGGGGACGACCAAATTGGAGTCTGCGTCTGTTAGGAAAGTCATTCAGCCTGTAGTGCTGTGGACCGTGTTTAGATATTGTACAGCACTATAGCATGTATGGTAATGGTTTGGTAAGTATAGGCATTGGGTACTTATATTTATATAGTTATAGGTATACCCAAATTAGTTATTACCTTAGGATGTTATAACTAACGCAGTAACCGATTGCATTTTATTTTTCCAATATTGTACTTTCATTAACAATAAGCTCGCCTACGATTTAGTTAAATACTAATATACTATACTTACGATGTTTTTATTGCGATGTAAATTCTTCCACAGCATCATAAAAAGTTACATAATTACAGTACCTATACACTGTATAATAATTATTATTATATTCATGCAGTGTAATATTTTTCACTCACGCGCATATTTTACAACTTTCCATTTAAGTCTTCTTTTTGCTGTAAAAGTAATAATATGGATATCATTACAAAATATTAAATATTAATACGCATTAATAATTGATTCATAATGTAGCCTGTGTATATTTATGTGAAGAGATTTCTGGGTCTGAAATGTGTTGTTTGTACCATTTCTAGACTACAAAATTATACATTTGATCTTTTTGGTAATAAAGATCTGCCATCAGTTCACTAGATTTAACGCCACAGTAAATTGTATTTAATATATTTTTTTAATCATATTTACTGCGTTAGTAAAAGTGTTATGTTGTTCGAATTCATATGTTAAATTAAGTGTAGTCGACTATTATACGAAAAACTTTAATATGTTTACACTTATAATTGCGTATACGCTGCATATATTAAATATATTCTTAAAGTGCATCCGGTATCGTGAAGTGCAGTTCAAACTCTAAATACAACGGTTGCAGCATAGTAAAACGATTTTTGTATATTTGTACTGCGTATATAGGTATAATATAGGTGTTGTGCATTGGTATCATAATAATATTATACACGACGACGACGGAATTATCTATTCATGATGGCTTGTAACAATAATACTTTCGTCTGAAATCCGCAAATCTGGACGTTGTGTATTATCATGGCAGTACCTATGCATCCAAACATGTTCGTCGCCGGCGACGGAATAACGATGACAAACGATCGAACGTCTTTGCCTGAGCGCTGAGGATCGACTGCGCATTATACATTTTCATATTATTATGTTTATTTTAATGCGGACTATACCTAATATAATTTTTTACCCGCACGGCCCTTTGGGTAGGCACTCACCTGGCAGGACCAAACAGCGCGAATACGATAAACTTATAGATATAAATAATATACGACTGGAAAATATAAAATACAATATAATACGGTATCTGGCCGCGGGATCGGCGTCGGTCGTCGGCGGCGGTCCGCCGCGGTGACGTTGTTAAATCGGTACAGACGGACGGACAGACGGTTTTATGACCGAAAACAAATACGCGATCGATGAGATGTATTATATACTTACGATATTATATTACGGTGGACGGCGGACAAACCGTTGACGGTTGATTGATATCGGGTTGTCGTCGTCGAATCCGACGTGAATCCTTCAAAACGGCAAACTCCATCGATTAAAAAAACGAAGACGGACGGAGTGGACGCGTCCGGCACCGGTATCGATAAAAAAAAAAAATAAATAAACAATAATAATAATAATAATAATAATAATGATATCCTATATAGTGCCTTTATAGCTTTACGATAATATAATATTAATATACAGAGCGATCCACTTACAGCGATCGCTCCTTTTTCTTCAATAGCAGTTGTTCTTTTTGAATTTTTAATCAATAGGCAAACTCAAAGACCATATTTTCAAGTTATTGAGATTCTTTGTACTGCTTAAGCAGGGGCCCCGTGAAGATACAAACTTCTGTTTTTTAAATTGCCACCTCGATTTTCTACGACTGTAAATTGTTTGCCAGATAATGTTTCTGAATATTTTGACGTAACCGAATCGAAATTCGAAAGAGTAGGATTTTAATTACCTATTGTGTACCCATCGCATGAGTTCTTTACTCCATAGTAGGATGTAGGATATAGAAATCTGGCGTCGGTGGCAGTATGGCCAGTAGTCTGTCTACGATATATTACGTTGGCCATCGGTCATCCATCCATCGATGATGGTTTTATAGCCATCGATTTCCCGTGCGATCGTTTCACAGCAGTTTAATTCGCGAAGATTTCCGATCGAACTGATCTTCCTGTAAATCTGCAGTAAATGCGGAGTGGTTGCAAAGTAAACGTTCACTCCTTGGGAATTTGTCTTATCGGCATAATATTGTAATGGGTTTCCCGTTTTCAGCTGATAGCTATCTAATGAAAACTGTACTTATATTGATGTTTAATATTCTTCTCGTATTGTGTATACCATGTTGACTGTATATGTCATCTTCGGTGGACGAAATAGCCAACCATAGCTAGCTCATGCCACAGTACTGCAGCCACGAAGACCTTCAGCTGCTCCGGTATAACGATGCCATTATGTGGTATTGTGGTTATATAATTGTGGTTAAATAGCCATGAAAATGTCCAGCCCGAGAGCAAACGGTTTCTGGAAAACAAAATCGAGCAGGAATAGGTGAAAATACGAACACAAACTGCGCATACGGTTTCCAGTCCGATTATCGTAATACAATATTATAATATTATTGTTGTTTTGCCTTCAGTCTCTTCCGCCGTTGAATCGCCCACGCCGCTGCAGCCATCGTCGTCGTCGTCGTCATCGAAGTCTTTTTTTTCGTTTCCGTTCATTAGTCAACCACCCGCGGCGGCGGCTGCTATACGTTTCGGAACACAATATCCTTTCCTCGACAATAGGGTCTCCTCTCCTCCTCTGCACACCACCACCTCATCGCGGTCCACCTAGAAACCCCATCGACGATGCTGCCGTTAGATTACGGTTTTTTTTTTTTTTGTTATTAATAATTATTATTATCGTCTGACGTCGTACACACGAGCAGTGCCGGTATGATAATAGGTATATCGCGTACCTGTATAGTGTATTATATATATATATAGTTATTTTAAGCGACGCATAATATTATTATGGTATATTGTACCTATATCATACTGTATAGGTACGCTTAATGTGTATATACCATATCGGCCGTCGCCCGTAAGGTTGTTATTGTTTTATTTCTTTTTCATTTACAATAAACGCGCGTTATTGTTATAACTACGTCGTCGACGACGACGATAATATTATAATGTGCCTACGTCTCGGTGGCTTATTGATATATTCCACAGGGCACAGATCGTCGCGTGGTCCGACAAAAGCATAATATTTCCTCCCTTCTACAACGAATAAAACTGTGCTATACTATTACATCGGCTGTAAGTATCTTTAATACGCATATCATTATATAGTATCGTTTATTATATTAATGTATTATAATGAGACGTATATAGGTGTACTCGTCACCAGGGCTGGATTAACGTATATATTATGCATATGGGCACGAGGTAGGCACCTGCCTAGGGCTATACTCGTATTCTAGTCGCCATATCATGTAGGTTTTTTGTAGGAAGAATGAACAAGGAAACCTTTTTATATTGTCAACTGAAATTCGATAATGTCATTAGTTACCTACTACCTACTTAATACGATAATACCTTATGGCTACAGCAGTTATTCTGTAAACTCATTTTACAAAAGGTATCTATGGGTTTAGTTGGTTAGTAAATACACGGGCATCGGTTTAGTTTAGAGTTGAAACAACGATTTTTTTTTTTTTATTGATCGAAAAGAAAGAATATAGGTACATAAATTATTTTTATAGATAACATTTTCGATTATCTATCTCCTTTGAGCAAAGCTTGTGTTGGAGATGGAGAGTTATTAAATTATTATGTAATATAATTATTAATAAAGGAAATAATACTAAATTAAAATTTTAAATACATATAAAACTAAATAAACAAATATCAATATAATATTTTTTTTTTTTAGAAATTATACATGATAAAAATAAAACTATAAAATAACATTATATTCAAACATACACGAATAAAACACATATAGATTTAAATTATTTACATAGCTTAAAATATAAAAAGAACTTGATTTTAGGTAAATTGCACCATAACCATTAATTAATTAATTTTTATTTTTTATTTTTGTTTGCATAGTATTGTAACTTCTGTTTTATATTATAATCCAATGAATTGAAAGTAGTAGGCCCAAGGTAGTCTATGAATTTTTGACCACACGTTGTTTTTACATAATTTACTAATGCATCTAATGCCCTGTGTTGTCTTTTATTTTTGTATAACTCTGTATTGAACCATGTTTTTCTGTTAGTTTCTAAACAAAATATCATAATTTTTTTGTAAATCGATCTAATAGGCAAAACCTTAAACTCTTTATAATTTTGATTCGTTGAGCCTACCATATAATTTCTTATCATTTTGTTTTGTTGAAGTTGTAATGGCTTTAAATAAATTTCGGAAAAGATTCACGTACTTACGATATTTCTTAAAATTCTTAAAATTAAAATTATATAATTTGTACTATTCATAATAGGGATACCTATACAAATGTACTGTGAATTATTTTGTCGTTTGTTCTAAACAGGATGTTCTCGTGCCTATTATTTGACTTATTATTGTTTTTATGACAGATTTATTTTTATTTATTTATTCCAACAAGAAAATCTCAAATATTGATACACATAATAAACAATTGATTAATTGTTAGCTAAACGACAATAGGTTCTACAGTACATTTTTAATCCAAAAATAAGAACACTGCACAAAAAATATTGTTATTTATGATTTAGGGCTGGTCTTATTATTTCGTTTCGTAGGAAAACTGTTCACTTACAGGGGCTACCCTTCATGGTCCCACATAATTTTAGGTCTTAACGGGTGTAGGCTTTAAATACAGTTTTTGTTTTTGTCCTCGTATAGGTCATGCATAGCACGTCGAATGGCTTAAATGTAGATAAGTGCCTGTACCCACTACCCATAATATTATAATAAATAGATACTCTCAGGAAACTCGGATCGGAGAATATGATATGCGTCACAATATATGACGAATTTTGTGAAATTATTTTAGATTATTTGTTTTATTTTAGAATTATTTTTATGACAGTGACTTGTAGTGCAATTTTTAACACGCGTGCACCGAAACGTGATAACGATAATAATATAAATCAGGTTGGGGGGTTTAATCCGCGTGAATCGAATTCTGCGAAAAAACACGCCGTGCGAGCAATGCGACGGACACGGCGCGACGGAAACGTTTCACCCTCTCGCAGTCCCGGCGCGGCGTCACGGACGGTCTTCGTCTCCGTCGTCTGTGGCGGCGGCGGCGGCGCGGCGGCCGAGCATGGCGCCCTCCTGGCGTCGTCGTCGGTGCTGGCGACGGTCATCGGTCGCCGGTCGATGATGACCATTAATGTGGTACACTGAGCGCGACAAAGGTCATTCGATACGGTCTATATTATATTGTTATTGTTATTGTTATTATTATTATTATTTATTATCGTGTATCGTTTGTTATACTATACGTTGGCGTTATTATTTTATCGCGGCGAAACCCTTTTTCAAAATATAACACTCTCAAAACGGACGATGGTTGTATTATTTTTTATTTGTCTTAAACGTGTAGCGAGATATTTTTCGTGTAGGTAATGAGTTTTTATTAAACTCGAATTTGGTACATGTGCACGGGGTGCATATTTGTTTACCGAAATATAAAAATAAATAGGCACTTACCTATAATAGTAATAAAATATTGTGTTTTTATTTTTTTGCTGTTTCGTACGCTTTTGTCACGTTTTGGCGGTTACGCCTTACCCTATTTTGTCTAGAATTTTATGAAACGAATGTTATTACAATATATCTTATATATTATATTGTTATAGATGACTAGTTTTTATTCCATTTACTTATAATAATATGTGTTTCGTTGAGATTACTCAACATATTTTGTGCTTGGATTTATGAATTTAGCATATATTTCTAATTTTTTATTTAACGTCTATAATCTAAATAATATGTACAATAATATATTTTATTTTGGTTAATAATAAATTCATCTACAGCGTATTGTGGTTCGATTTGGACAATGAGATCAAATTAATGGCTTAGAATTTTATTGGTTCAAAATGAGTATGATTCAGTATATTATAAAGAGTTAAAAGTACAACAAGTGGGCAGGACAACGTGAAAATAAGAGTTTAATTTAATAAACATCACGAACCAATGAAATAGCCTAACCGTACCATAGTTTGAGAACCTGTGCTCTGGATGGTATATTATATTGTCTGCAAGTAATCATCTTTGCTTTTCCACCATATATCCACTCGATTATAATACACCTGTAATTATTTTAATAAATTATAGTAATGAAGCTGTAGAGGAACATTTTAAAGTTAAAGTCTTTTATGGATCAAAGTAATTTTGTTTGAATAAAGATAAACATTAAACGGTAAGTATACATAGTGGTATGACATTTCTTCCAAAGGTTAGGATTTTTATGATTGTTAAGTAGGTAGTTTCGCAACAAAGCATAAAAACCAGCTATATTTTTTCCTTAAGCTCAACAGGTTTAACTCGTTATTTTCATCGTGTAATCAACAAAAAAAAAAAAATGAAATTATTGTTTTTTTATTATTATTTTCGAAAAATAAAAGTACTCATGTACATATAATATAGAGGTATACGTGTTTAAAATATAATATTAGCATTGAAAAAGTCGTAAAAACGTACGGGCAAACCAGAAAATTGGAATTTTTCTGTTATAACATTGCGGTGGTGCGTATGTGTTTGTTTCTCAAAAATGTCATTCGTACCGATTTGACGATTAAAACGTCATAATAATGATATTATTATTATTATTATATGCATACCTACCACGACTATCTATATTATAATATAATAAAATATACTCAAGTATCGACTGTTCCGAGAACCTAGATTTAGAGATATTTTACTCATTCATTCGGCAAACCGAAAGTCTGACGGGTACGTTATAACGCAGTTCGTTGGCGATAAACGATCTCGAACAAGTAGTTTGGCGAAAAAAACACACACACCATATCTTACGCGTTTAATATAATGTCTGTACACTATCTATGTGTGCATAATAATAATCAAGTGCTTATTTTCATTGCTTATTATATTATATACATTTAAATATATAAGTAGTACCTATGCAGGTACGTACGCGGATTATAAGTCGAGCACATGGTATTATTATTTTTATAACAATAACGCAGTTCTTTATCCGATTCGTTTACGACGTGCGACGTAATTGCATTGTATAGGTAAGTAAGTCTGGGTAACCTACCTATAATATCATATTCGCCATCCGCGGACGGATGGCCGACGGGCATAAAGCATTATAATACGCCGCCCGTGTACAATATAATAATGATAACAATTATTATTATTATTATTATTATTAGGTATATTAAAATATCGCATGTAAAACACATTTTGAGACATAACAATGCATCATAATAATATATAAATATAAACTCGGGCGTTGTACTTTTGTGTGATGTGTGCGATCGAAATGAGCACAATATAGTCCCAACGACGGTAAAACCAAAAACTGTTCACATAATCGATTCTCGTTAATGAACCAGTTTCGTCACCTACATTCAAAATGTTCTTTTCCAGTCTTTCGAATGTCTTATCATTTATATTGCACAGCATAAATTATTTAACTAAAAACAATTATATCGCCATCGAATTATCTCTCCCGAATTATATATCGATTTATCTTTTTCTACAGCGCACTCTTGTAAAATATGAACACTTCCTGCTGTACACGAAGTGTAAACACATACCTCATATTTTATCAACGCAATTTTAAGAATGGACTAGGGGAGCCAAACGTTCTCCTCAAAAGAAATAGAGAATCACATAACAAGGCATATAACCAGCTCATAATTATCTAAAATATTGAGAGAGATCGTTATTGGTATTGACAATCCGGTTATTTTAAATAAATCTACAAAATATGAAAGGTATAAAAGAAAATTTTAAACGTTGGTTTCTCTACAAATAATTTTTAGTATCTACTTATCTAAACACCAAACATATAATACAGGTATTAATAAATAAAGTGTTGTTATTCAATTTTTTTAGTAGGGCATGCAATATTTTGCTTTAATAATTTTATCATATCATCTTTTATAATTTTTTAATATGAAAATACAATAGGTAATCATCAGTAAAAGACACTTACAAACACACATTTCCATCAGCTATTATGTATCTATTAATTATTAAAGTTATTAAATAATTTCCAGACAATGTCAAAAATGTCGAAAACGTTGAAAATATTTGAAGTAAATTTAAATATTCAAAATTGAATTCGGAATTAAATTCGTTGCTATTATTATGAGAGATAATTTTTGTAAATAAGGAGACTTTAACTACCTATTAGCACTCTTATTCCATCACATTTAGCTCATTGATTCACACATAAAGTGTTATTATTTAAATCATTGAATGTATGCTGGCTAATTCGTGTAGGTATACGTTAATATTTTCTTTTATTTAAGCTTTAAAGTTGAAAATTTGAATTGCATATGGATGAATCGTAAAATTGCTGTACATTATTTTATGAAAGGCTGCATATAAGTACCCATTGTATAGTAGCCGGTACAGAAAAAATACATATTTTTAACAAGGGACATTGCCATCGTCCTTCTCACAAAACCGTTAAAAGTGCTGGCCATCGTTCATAACTCACGCCCACCAGTGAACAGCATCGTCGTCCATAAGAACGCCCGTACAACAATAATATTATGACGATGATGTGTATATCTTACACCTTGCGCCCATGTCGTCGATGTAGGTTTTGAATATTTTTTTTTTTTGCGGAGACCGACGCGATTCTCTGCGTCCGTAAATGCAAATCATACACAACGTACGGTCGTTTTTTCGATTGTGTGTGGACCCCATTCTCATTCTGATCCTGGCTCATCGCTGTTGCGATTGCACTCGATTGCCCGGCAAACCGAGGTGCCTACACGTGGTAAACTCGTCCTTATCAATATTATCCTTCGTGTTTTGGACATCTATTGTCTATGTACTGCAATAGTCAGTAACAATATAATATTATTATTTCCTATCTGCGTGACCTCCGGACGAAACAATGCGTTTGACCCGCCGCCGCCGCCGCCGCCGACGATTCGATAAAATGCAGTTGGGATATATGGGTACCCATTACTGTGTGTTATGTAGGTATTATTATTATTATTATTATTATTTTTTATTTTATTTTACACTGTCTACCAGTACGTGTGCCGTCCAACGTGTGTACTATATATATTGTAGGTATAATATCGTGTGCACCTATTGATGGACGTGTCCTCAACACACATTCGTTACCGCCGCGCTGGTTTTTAAATTTATTTTTTAAACACGCCAATCATCCGCTTACGATTCACCGCTGTATCATTTTAAGTATACTCTCGTGCGCGCGTGTGTGTATACGCGATTATTTACGATTATGACCGTGTTTTTTTTTTTTAACACATACGGGATAATAAAAATATATTATACCTATGCGTGTATTGGTAGGTATATAGATTTATTTATACGCACTCTTAAACTCGTTATAAAAATTGATAATGATATTTTATCCACCCATGAGCGCTTATACACTGTCTACACACCATGCGTTGCTATTAATATAATATAATATAATATGCGCATAATAGTATGTACACCGAGACGTACATAATATTATTATAACAGTTGTAATATTATTATAATATCGTCGTAAGGTTCGTACGTAGGTACCACACGCTGATTTCCATTTTTGCGCACCTTCCTCCTCGCCATGCATCGCACATTATACACGGTACACCACGGCTGCAGCTATGTTGATATAATAATAATTATAAACGTATCACGGATACTCGTAGTCGATAATGTTTGGACTGTCGACGACGGTAACTTACTGTTTAATTAATAAAACATAAAGTTGATCTGATTCTAATCGACGAACAACCTATCGGATATGTATCGGCGGGTTGATGCAGTATTGTATTACATTATTACATGGCCTTCGTTCTGAAAATGTTCACATACTTTCAACTTATCATTATTACTCGGACTGCGGATTATTATTCTAAATAATATGTTTATACACATGTGTTATATTCCTATATAGTCTATACTTGTTTTCTGTGAGAAAAAAAATTACACAAAAATAAATAAATATTAGTAATATTTGTTGACGTTTTTAGTACGTGCACCGTTCAGCACTTAATGAATGTTTTAATATCTCATACGGGGGACGAGGTGACCGAGTGGTCTGACTCTTCCGCTGCGACGCAGCCGGTCGCGGTTCGATCCTCGGCCACCGGGCGGCATTTTTCTCCGGACAAGTCGCGGTGACCGGAGAGCAAGTGCTGCCATCCCCCACCCCCGGGGCATGGCAGAAACCTACGGGTGCCCCATTCGAAATTCTGCCAAAACAAACACACACGTGTTCCCCCTACCGTTCCAAAAACCTACAAACCATCAATACAAAAACCTACAGTACCTACTAATAGCTAATGGCCACAGTTGCCGGGCTCAGGATCAATTAAAAAAAAAAAAAAAAAAAATATCTCATACTTACCGATATATTATAATGAACCTTCATCATGTATTCGTTTTATTATACAAAGTGACCTTTTTTAATCATCAATTGAACACATCTCAGTCCTTTTTTTATTAGTTCCTGGTCCAATAAAATTATATCCAGGCCAGTGATATTATACCGACTCATATACGACTACACGAGAGAAAATTCCTAATGCGCTGCAATATATTTATGTATATATCACTGTACAGTATAAAATAAGATATATTGTAATTTTAAAGTTATTTTCGCAGCATACCGATGCTACAAGTGTATATTTAAACCTTTATACTTTTATAAGTTTAAATATCTAATGAATATATCCATGATAAGTATATACATATATTATATATTTATATATTACATGTATACACTCACACACAAGCACAAACATAGGTCATATCTTAAGTTTTAGTACAATATCTATTCGCTAGTTTTAGATTGACGGATGAAATGTTTTTAGTCTAGTATGCGAGTAAACAAATTGTTAGAAAAAAATTATAATTTATTGTTTGGTCTGAAGTATAAAATTAGGTACTTGAATATCTTTACTTTTAAGTTTTAACGTCGTGTATAGAATATACATGATGCACCTGATGTGTACAGCACATCAATACATTACACCAGAGAACAGAAATAATGCTAATAAGTGCATGTTCACAAAAAATTTAATACACGCACACCAGAATGTGGTATAAAAGTATACCAGTGTACCAACAATATTCTAATAGTAATCTGCCTTATCTTTATGAAAATGTTTGTTATTTAATGACTTAAAATTAGGTTAGGTTAGGCAAAAGAAACATTTTAAAAATAATGAGTGTATTACGTTAAATTGCTCACCCGGCATATAAATAGCTAGGGCGATCTTAATAAAAAATTCCAAATTCTCTTATCGTCTCACCCTTTTAAAAAGTTATAAGTTTCTATTTTAAAATCGAATCAAAAATACTTTCAAAATCACGTAAAAAGTATTGAATTATTTCACGAAAAGAACTCCCTCGGCAGGCGTTGAGGAGTATAATATACTGTATACACAAGTGGCGTGATGACGACGCTTTCCCGGAGAACAAATGTTTGTAAAATTTTTCAGCATTACGCCTATCGGAATGACGCATGTCTGCCGCAGAGAAAGCGAAAATTGAACTGTTCTACTATAAATATACTTGCACTGTTGCACATAGTCGACGTTTTTAGTTGTTATAATAATATAGTACCCATTACGTGTACTGGGTGATTCGCCATACATGTTGACCCTCATTTTTAATTTATTAATGAATTAATTCAATTTCTGGTTTTTACAATTTTTAAATATAGTTACTCGAAGTCCATATTTTCAAATTATGTAGATTTTTTGTGATACTTAAGGAGTCTCCTGTGGCGATACAAACTTCTGTTTTTTTTTTTTAAACAGAACTCTTCTTTTTACAGTTAATTATTTATTGCATAATTCAATATTTAAAGAGTAGTTTTTCAGTTATTATAAAATGTTTATATTAAGAATAATAATATAGTGTTTAAAAATGGTTTAAAACAAAAAATTAAAAATAGATTTAATATTGGTGTCATATCTAATAATTATTATACTCGGATTATTTTTATAGATTTTAAATATTGGTGGATTAATAATTTAAATTTCTAAATTGTTCAAATTGCCATAGTCCATAGTCTTCCAATTCAATTTTCACGAAGATATAATTATTATCCTTACTACACAAAGTCAAATAACTTATAAGCTACTCGTTCAAATTTTGATTTTGGTACATCAAAGGTTCTCATGCAAATATTATTTTCTAAACAATTAACAGTGGACAAGTGCGGTGTTCTTATTCGAAAAACAAAAGTTTGTATCACCGCTTATACTCCTTAAGAAATCTCCTATAAGAATGTATAATACTTGAAAATTCCCAAAATCATACACCCTTACCTATGTAACTCGGTATCCCATAGTTATGATTTACTTCTGTATGTATGTGTCCGGTTTATAGTATATCGTATATAGTATAGGATGTTTGTGTTTCATTTAGACCGGCGGATTTAATCTCGTTTTGATCGTGTGATCTAGTTTCACTGGAATTTTCCTTCAGGGTCATGTCAAATCTCATGGGTACGAGGCAAAACCCCGAGAACTAGGGAAATATTTCGTCACGTCGCCGATGGACTGGACCCGGCGGTGGCGGTGGTGTGCCAGCTAGTGACGAGGAGTTTCATGACCTGCAGAACCGCCGGTGTAGCCGTCTCGGCCATCATAATATGCCATATAGGTATGCACACAGACGCAGGTGTGCAAATTACACGTTCACATAATTTGTTGTCCCGAAAAACATTTTGTCCCATAACAGAGTTTTTAACACGAAACACTCTGTACAGGGCGCGACGTTCGGTTGTATAATCTCGCGATATTCTCCTCCGCGTGTCACAGACCGCCGGCCAGACGCTCATCACCCACCCGCGCGCGTATTGATATTATATTGCAGTCAATTATTTAGCTGTACCGTCTTCGGCCGGACGTTCGTTCATATTGTGACGATAATATTTCGTGTACGTGCGCCGGTGATGCTGCGCCGGTCGTAATAAAACGGATCGTTATTAATAATCATATTATTATGTACCGAGTGCTGTTGCCCATAGCG
>NW_019101135.1:1081164-1154891 GCF_001856785.1 Myzus persicae | reverse complement strand
TACATTCGTGATCGACACCGCGGGTTTCCTATGTGTGTGTACACCGCGCGCGGTTAATTTGAATATTTCAAAACGATGAATTTATCGTTTCCGCAAAAATACTACAACGAAGATTTATGCCTGGCAGGTTGTTAAAATAAAAATAAATAAAACATCTGTACGTTCGTAGTATACCTACCTATACATATTTGTACAGCAATATATTATACACGATTTATACGAATCATATTGCGTACAGGTACGAGCTATAATAATAATAATAATAATAATAATGGCTCATGACCGTGCTGCGCAGGTCGCGTCCAATGTATAGGAGGTACATATTATAATAGTCCCGAAACAATGCAGCATAGTGGTGTACACGTTATTTACATTTTACGAAAAACAAGCGATGAAAATATAATATGTGTATACTTTTTCTCCGATTTCATTTTCGTGCGAGGTATGGGAAATATATATGATATAGTTACATCGCAGCACCGGTCGACGACATGATGAATCGATTGCGCGTTGACGTCGTGCACTCGCATTCGTTTAGGTACATATAGTATGGTTAATATATTGTATGATATAGAACATGGGTACCTACACGATATTGCCACTGCCGCGACGACGTCATGTAGACGAAGTAACTGAAGAATGACATAACTAATTGTTCGGAACTTTTTTTCGAACATTTCATCATATAATAAACGTTACATAAATTAATTCATGATCATATGCGTTTATCATTTGTCAAGTATTGAGACGTATCCAGAGGCGACTAGGGTGGTCAATGGACAGGATGGAACCAATTACGCCGAGTGGCACTGTATTGTCTCATACGAACGAACAACTTTGTGTTTTGTAATATTTTTTTTGTAACACAAATTGTAATTTTGTAGGTTACCTTTTTTGTTTTTATTAATCTCGATATCGCGCATTGAAATCAGTGTTTATTACACGAATAAAAAAAAAATGAGTATTTTTTATCAAGTGATGACAGACTAAGTAGTCCTCACCAGAGAATATTAATATAATATGATGGCGAGATAAATAAATAAACGGGTTTAGTTCCTTAAAAGCTCGTTAATTTTTTTCATACATTTTTAATATGTTGTATTTGAACTGAACCATTTTCATAGAATTGTGTAATATAAATGTAGGTGTAGTATAAATAATAAAGGTTAACATTTAAATACATAAAGAGTAATGTACTTACATAACTTGTTTATTTTTCTTTGTCAATTTTTTCGTTCTATTTAATTATATTAAAGATACATATAACAGAATATATCATATTTTGTATTGTCAAAAGTTGACATTTGTAAGGAATAGGTGGTATAATATTAGTATACAGGTGCAAACATTATGCATTTTGTTTTCTGTGACTCTGTTAAATTATTTATTTATAAATTAAATTATTATAGTTCTATTCTTCTATACATATAATATAATATTGATATAAATACATGTGTTTGAGTATTATTGTCTAATGTCCTTACCTGTTCCTTAAAAATGATCGAACTATTATTATAGTATTACTGTAGATTATTTTACAATTACTAGTTCAAAAGTCAAATATTCATTAGACTCTTTATTATTTGTACAGTAATAAATAATTATATTATATTATTTACCTAACGTATATAATATATATGTATATACAGTATTAATAAAAACATTGTTTATTGTACATAATTTTTGATTTTATGTGATAGTTATTGCCGCGATATATTCAGACTTTTAATTTAATTTTCTTAGTGGCGAATGCCGTTTTGGCTATAACTTACGTATATTATTTATCGTAAATAAATATATTCTGTTTATGCGCAGGTTATGTACATTTATAAGTTAATTAAATTATGATTTATGTGCTGAACAGGCTTGCAGGACAATCACCACGATCTTTAGACATGTACGTTTTGTATGTACGTATGCCTTTACATTAAACTTAATATAATATTAATTATTAACATGAATATTGAACTCAAACTACTTACCTATTATGTTTTAAACATTTAATCCGTTCTAAATTCATTCACGTGTAATTATATAATTGGATTAATTGATTGATGTATCGGCGTGGATATTTTCGCGAGACCTATAATATTGTGAAAACATTATGGACATGAGACGTGTCACTTTATCATAACACATGCCTTGTATCCCGCAAGTATCGACATCGAAAATGGCGGAATCGGTTTGGTCCGAGATCGAGTACGGCGAGCGCGATCCGGACCGTGACCTTTTCGAGTGTTTCGTCGTACAGCTAACACATATTTTATTATTATTATTATCATAATAGCGTGTACATGAAACGCCGTCGGGAACGATTTTTTATTATAAATCCTAAACAAAACACACACCGTGGCGGCGCGTGAATTATTTATGTTGACGAAACTTTTCAGTCGAGTCCGTCGGGCGGCTCCGCGCATATATATATATATATAGGTAGGTTTGGTAGGTACTGCAGCAGTTCGCGTCATATTTTAATATTATACGATCGCATACATAATATCCCGGGACATTGTACAGCTATATATCACACGAACCAGCTACGTAACATTATCGTATTATCATTATTATCATTACTACACTATATAGTATCATAGGTATCTAATTGTCCGCGTACGACTACGCGTATTATGATAATAATATGCGTATTGTGTTGTATGCGTTATTGATCGTTCTAATGGACCGTATATTATTATACTTGTACGAAATCGATGCGATCGGCTTCTTTTCGCCCGGGTCAAAGGTCGCCTGCACGACGAGTGTGTAAATAGTATATACGCATGTATATAATATGACGTATGTATCTAATTTGTTGTTGCAGTACCTACACGCAATACGTATATAATTGTAGTATTATAATGGCATATTATAGAGGACCGACGACGCTTAAAAGCTTTTATTTATTTTCTTCCCTCTCCGATATACTAATGGTGATAATTTATGCACCGCGTGCCGAGGCCTCAAGCGCCCCGATTACAATATTATATACCGTTCTACGACATCAACAGCGGCCAGCAGAGAGACGGGAGACAATATTTATTAAAATATATACGCAGGTACGTATATAATATATACTTTCGAGATGTATTTCGGTGAAAGCCACACACACGCTCATTATGCGACGCGATGTATGACAATATATTATATTTTATTTGCGAATACAAATAACGACAGGTGTTTAGCATACGTTAACAATATAATATTTAAAATTGCGTTTTCGAGTCTAAGATTATACACTTGTGTGCTTAGTTAGGACTGCATAATTATGTACATATGTGTGTACACACATATTATAATGATAATATATACACTACAGGTACATCTTATAATATAGGCTTTATGCGAACTCGAAACAGTCGCGTATAAACGTGACATTATTTTATGCTTACACGTTATTCCAATTTATTATGGTAATAATATTTTAAAACGTAATAATAATAATAATGCGTATACAGTTTTTTTTTTTTTTGAGGTACTTAATGGCTAATATAATAATCGCTTTAGGTTTTGCCGATGATATATTACGCACCGTAATGCACCGTTGGGATTTATAGATGGGAGCAATAAGGTAGGAGGATTAATGAAAAGCTGAATGATGGTGATGGAGTGAATTCGGTGTATGATGCGTGTATGTACATGTATATATAAATATATTTATTCGTATGTTAAGAGTATTGGGATAGAGAGAGAGAGGGAGAGTGGTACTTGAAATATGAACTTAGAAAAAAAATATTCGCCATCGTGTTTGCGGACTTGGAGGATCTCCAAATGAATTCGTGATGAGTGGCGAGTGTGATCAATCGCTGAAAGGTATACATTACACAATTTCCGGTCTAATGAATTACCCGAAACGAGCACAGAACATAACCGTGAGTAATAAAAAAAAAACGGAAGGAATAAATTATATTATAATTTAGGTGGGGTTTATACATTATACCTATATGATTTTACATTTACGTATTATATCAAAACGTTTGTTAGTTTTGATTACAATACTTGTATTCATGGCGATCATGGTACATGACATCTCGCCAATGCACCGAATTGCCTTTTCCGTTTTTAAATTGTGCGCCACCTTGAAAAAGTTACGATTACCTACAACTTTTAACAAATTATCGATTTAGAGGTAACGCGATCTTATAACTGTTGTAGGTAAGTGCATGACTATCAATATTATACACCATGTATAATTTTTCTATTTATTTACGGACAAAGAAATAAAAAATAATTATAAAATTCTGTCACGCCGAAACAACGAAATTATTATGACTAATCGCGACTTTATTTAAGTAGGTGCCTAAAGATTATAATCTATAATTGCACGTGATTAAATATCGCATAAATATTTTATTTTATGAATCATATTTGTGTTTATTAATTATATATTGTGCAGAAAAAAACTTCTAATTATAATATTTTACTCTAAAGTCTATACCCATAGATTATAAGTTATAGGTATTGACAGCGAGATGAATAATAATTGAAACAAAAATAATAAAAAAAAACTACAAGTAGGCGGAAGTATCTGTAAACAACACGTCATGTGCCCGCAGAACCATTCGTCGAACGATCGTGAACAGTACTGATGAAAGTGTTTTACACTCTAAAAGCCTATTATTATACAATACAGTCGATTCTCAAGAAGAATACAAATTAAATCGACTTAAAAATGTTTCGAGTTGTGGAGGTTGTACGACTCGACTGCATTTATAGAACAATGTTTTTTTTTTGTTAGATGAAAGTTTCAACGAGCAAAAACAAGATGGTCATAGTATATGGTTACCCCGGAAAAGTACAAAACGTTGTGGTGCACATTACTCCGCTTGTCCAAACTTAAAACGCTTGTTTGTGCGTCATAATTCGACTAAAAAAATCGATTTAGCCTGTTAAATGAATTGCAGTGTACATACGATTTATAAATATATTCATAATATTTTAATCATATACGAAACAATAATAAAGACGATAGTTCCTAACGTTTTAATTATATATTGTCATCAAAATAAGTGCCCATATATAATGGAGGTACATCGTACATATATAGTTTTGTGCAGTGCACACGCGTGGTACATAATAATAATTAATATTATTATTATTATTATAGGTATAACTTCAGTTTGTATAATAATATAATATTAATATATTATGTATATATAGACACAATATACGTTCGGTGATGCCTACACGGACGTACCGACCATAATAAACGCCACGGTCTGCTACGTCACTTGATATAATTATGTATCTACGATAATTCCGTTTATAGATCTACTGAAATTTAACATGTCAATCATAATCTTGATTAAGATATATCTTTCGTCCTACTGAAGACTGCCTCCATTCCAATCGATTAGTTTCACTATGTTTAATAGTTATACAAAACGCGTTATGCATCGAAAATTCACATTATGTGTATAATATATTTTAAATAATAATTGAAAACCGTATTTTGTGGGTGAGATCAATTAAAAAATAATATTAATATAGTAATATGGAATTTTATTATACATTAAAAAAAAAACATGGGACAATAATATAATTACTATACATTATGCGAAAACAATAAATAACAAAACCGCGCAACACTTAATAATTCGAGTCTTAGAGATATTATTCATGTTTATTAAAATAATTTTTAATACATATTTTTGTTTATAGTTCATGCGAAATATTGTCTAAACAGTTCAAACTTAAGACGTTCCTCATTTAATATGTCAAGTTCAACAAATAATTATTGTATAGAGCAGCAGCGACGCAAACCTATAGGTATTTGCCACGAAATCGAGACTTATGTGCTAAAAATATTTTTAAATCCTACAAATAAAACATTGCAACGAAAAAAATCCACCTGTTCTACATACGTATTATTGGACTTAGGACGAGGAGAGTGCATTTGAATTTAGAGTGATTACAACCATTTCGATCCATTTTCAAATAAAAACCACCTTATTCGTGACTTATGGCATACCAGTTATTTCAAAGTTTGCATAAATTAAATCATTAAGTTTTACTGTCAATTAATATCCTTAACCCAAAGAAATATAAGTAAGTATTCACAAATCCTTATAACTAAAAATAAAGCATCATGTATATTCTTTTAATACAACTTTAAATAAAAAAGTTATAGAGTTATTATAATACTGTCAAAGTTGTTAAAATTGAAAATTTGATATACTTATGTAAATTCAAGTACAGTTTTTGATTAAAAATGTAAATTTTAATATTTTCTTTATGTTTATATAATTTTCAAATTTAATTTCGATCTGAATTCTGAAACGCCCAAGGAAATATCAAAATATGTTTTCAAGGCAATTTAGAATTAAATTTTTAATCATACGCTGTAATAAATAATGTAATACTGTATCTACGTCATAGACATATATAAACAACTAGATAGCCGACTATCCCCTAGCACTCTACAGAATTTTGAAGTCAGTCCGCCATTTGCCTAAACGCCAATGTTTACATTGTTATGTGATAACACGATATAGATAACTGACAAAACTTATAGACATATATATGTATGTCTATGACAAAACCATTGGGGCTTACGGTTTTTATTTGTTATCAATTACTGTTATCACATTGAAGTATAAACATTGCCGTTTAGGCATATGGCGATTTTGCCTTTAAAGATAAACTAAAGTCGGCTATCTAGTTGTTTATATATGTCTATGATTACGTATCTATTATACATTAATACGATTTTATAACATTATCATAATGTCGGATATCCTTGCAATAGGTAAAATATGTAAAATGAGAATATTCCTATACTTTCATTTTATATTTTAGGAATAGGTTTCTTTTAGTTTTTTAAATCTAAATAATTTCTGAAACAAAAATTTAGTAGGTAATATAATATCAAACATTTTTCCGAAAAAAAATTATTATGACCTATAAAATAAAACACCAACAAGTAATAACAATATGCTTTATAGGTCGACAGTTTTATTTGAAAAATACTTAAAATGTTAAATACACAACGCTATAACAGTTATATTTTAAAACAAAACAAATATTTCCTGCTATATTGACATTCCATAAAATGCTGAAAATAAATATTTTTACCAAAAAGTATATTGTTTATCTGGCATAACTTGTTTTATAAATATTTGAGTCGTATGTAAAAATGTATAATTTTCAAATTGTGCACTTAAATCAACTGTTAACGTTTAACTCACATTCCGGAGCCACTACTCATTGTGATATGGTCACAAGGAAAAACGTCCTCGATCTAGCCTTATAGAAACACGTGAGTTTAGTAACAAAATATTGTAAATCAATGAAATTGTATACAATTTAAGAGAATGATTTTAAACACAGTGTTATGGGATATAATTAGAGTAATATTAAATCCTATCGTAAACGTGACGAAACATGACGATTTAATTCAATTACCTTTACTAAGGTTTCCTATATACTATATACCTACTATATACGTAGGTATGTAGTTTCACAATTTATAGAAAAACCACGCAACACTTAAAATTGCAACTTTTCAAATAATTTATGGTTATTGTAAACTGTATAAACATATTAACTTCGCCACTTCTGGTATTTGAGTACTGTATAATTCTGTGCATAAAATACCGACAATATATTGTCCCTATATATTACCTTTTATATTATTATTATGAATGATTATGGTGTACCTACATATAAACGGTAATGTAAAATAGTTAATATTTTAGTCAGTTTTGGTGTTCTCAAAGTTTTATATAGACATGTACATCCTTATTGTGTTTTTGATGTGTTAAATAGTAAAGGAAGGATTCGTACAATGGGTACTGAAAATATGCTGCAGTGGCCAATGGTGTACTAAAGTACGTACTGTACTCATCTAAACTTGGAATACAGAACTTTCAAACATTTTTAACTATTGGTTAAATAGGTATTCAACCCTCTTAAAAAATATTTCTAAATAGCTATGAATTTATATGTTAAATAAAAAGTAAAAACAATGTACAACCATCATATAATTGTTTTTTTTTTTCAAATGCAGTTTTCTTCAAAATATGTTTACAGACATTTATTTTTTAAAGGACACACAAATTATCCTCGAGATAATGAGTAGGTATCTAAAGTTAAATACAAGTATCTACCTCATAAAATTATACATAATGCTTAAACAATATATATATATATATTTGTAAAAGCGTCGTGCCGACAGATAAAATAAAACGTTTGAAGTGCTATATCGTAAACACACATAATATATATGTGTGTATATGTACTATATCATCGGTTTTCGTGACTGGCACGTGAAGGGCGATAGAGTAATTTTATTCGCAACAGCATACCACTGTGAATTTACGTAAATAAATTAAAACCATAATATTATTTTTTTTTTTTTTTTTATTAATCTTAAGCTTCGGCAACTGAGGCCATTAGCTGTAGTAGAATTTGTATTGTAGGTTTGTATTGTATATTTTTTGGGACGGTAGGGGGGAACACGTGTGTGTTTGTTTTTGGCAGAATTTCGAATGGGGCACCCGTAGGTTTCTGCCATGCCCCGGGGGTGGGGGATGGCAGCACTTGTTCTCCGGTCATAATATTATTATGTAAGTGATTATTATAATATTATTTAAAATACTGAAATATTGTATGCAAATATAGTAAGTACTGCAGTGCTATTGTGCCCTATACATAAATTTAGTGATGACATGTACATTTGTTTTGGATAAATGACCTCGTTGCTTTCCCGTTTTTTTTTAAAGATACCCAGTATTTTGAATATGTATTTTAAATAAAAATAATTCAACAACATCCATTAATCTATGAACAGGTGTGATAGTCTGAGTCCAAATATCCCTATTCAAAATCAATTAAATACATTTTGTTCGAAAAGGTTCCAGTAGGAACATAGTATCTATAAACTTTGGATAGAAATCTAAAAAGTAAAAAAAAAGTTGTAATGCTCTTATTTTCATTTCTTAATATTCTCATGTAAGGAAGACAAAAAGATTTTTGTTATTTTATTAAAATATATTTTTTATTAGATTATTATTATTACTTGCTACAAAGATACACAACTTGAATGGTGTGAGGAGGACGGGCCACCAGTGTGGAAATCCTCTAACTTGGGGGACTACATTATTATGTAATTAGCCATGTACATTTAATGAGAGCCGAATTATGTATAGTATTATTGTTACTTATGGGGGATGAGAGAAATAAAATATTCATAATTTGCTTGCGTATTAATTAAAAATAAAGAGATATCCCCAATCATGGAAATGCAAACTGCCGGATATTTACCCAAAATAAAATGTATATTACCCGTTGGACATTAACCCTCAGCTCACGACTTGAGCCAAGTAGGCTTAGTTGATTTCGACTAATGATCACAGTATCACACTTACTCCTATGTCGATAACTATAATATTATGCACCCGATATATGCATATTTTATATATTGAAATATATACGCACAATTATTTAAATAGCACACGGCAAAACCCATTCAAATTTCACACGTCGATTCGACGCCGCCGTGAAACAGGCGGATGATGTGTGAGCGCCGACACCAATTAAAATATAATATAGTATTAATATAATGATAATAATATTATTTTAACACCAGTGAGTGAGTGATCGGGACGTTTACGGCGCATGTGTAGTACCAAAATGATACTTATTAGTGTGGTAGTCGTGTAGTATTAATTGGTAATATCGGCGGTGCTCTCGGACGCGACTACGATGACGATGACCAGAAAAATAATAATATTATACGTAGGTGCCTCCTAGCGGGTTTTATGTCTTATTATATTATTATATTGTTCGATCTGCGGCGCCTTTTGATTCCAGACCCAGTTTCCGCGTGCGCGTGTGATCGTGATTGTAATAAGACAATATTCTACATATTATTATTATTATTATATATATATGTATGCGTGCGGGTAAGACTTATTTACAGCAACAGAAGTTAAGTCATTGGGATTAATAACAACAATGGCTCGAGCGATCGTACACGGTATAACATACTCTACAGGGTAGTGGTTATTTTACCGTTAACCTGTTGACCGGACCGCAGTCAATGTATCTGCAATATCATTCATAGTTATATGATAGGTACATAATTTCAAAAGTTTTATTGAAATTTAAAATTGAGCCATTTAAAATGTTTTTTTCTTTTATCAGTATTTGACATTCTTTCTTAAAACTGAAAAAACCCAAATTAAAAACCCCTAAATATATTTAGTGTTATCATCTCAGAGGTTTCCCGAACCACGGTAAAAAAGAATCACCCTGTATAAACATTTTTTTTTTTTTTTTTTTGTAGATGTATAGTGAGTAGTGACTATATAATGTGCTATGACTATCAATATATATTCATACTCGCACCTGGATACATATACATAACGTATGTATGTATATATGTATGTACATGCATGTATGTGTGTGTGTGTATATAATATATATGTGCGTATTATGTGTGAACGAGTGGTAATGACAACGACGGGGAAGGAATATTAAAATAATAAAAGTAATTATATACCTAGGTTAGATTTTGACGGACACCTTAATAGAAAAAAAATCAAAAAAATTTTACTATCGGCGTAGTATCGTGATACATAATATCACAATACGTCGTGTGCAGTGATATATATATATAATAATATATAGGTAGGCACCTCTACCTATAATCTATACATATACGACGGCGATCGAGTATAATATTACAATATTATTATTATTATGTATGGGTTACCTATTATTATAATATTTGCCAATATGTGTACACACTCGTTGTCTTTGGCCGTCACTATACATGTGTGTATATACATATTATACTTATGTATACTGATGTATATATATCAACGAGTCTTTATATGCATACCCGTATTTGGGACTTATCGAAATCTTTTAATGTACCTATACACATTCGAACTATACCTATATATGTATTGTGTTAATAGAAACTTATGTCTATATTATATATTATACACTTTGATTGCGCACACGCTAGACAAAATAACGGACGTTTGCGTATATATACATAACATAATTTATTGTGTTAGATGTATAGAGTAGAGTGCCACTCGCACATATTATTATATACCATATCATACCATATACATAATATATATGTATGTATGTATGAGTAGGTACAGTTGTGGCTCGTGACTCGAGGGTGTCACACGCACGCTGACCTCTGTCAGGTCCGCTGATACTATAATAATAATATCATATATGTATCTAAATCGTTATTATTATTATTATTATTATTATGCTCTACGAGGAGGAGACAAGTTCCGTCCGTTTTCGGCCGAATGGATAATATAGCTTGCCACAGTGTGATACTGAATAGATAATTGTACAAAATATGTGTACTTATCTATACTTATCAATATTTGTTTATATAGAACTAAGTATACGACTACCACCACAATAGAGTGGGTATTTTTTTATTTTAAATTTCTTTCCACTTATAAGCAGCTTCAGTTTGATCATTATAAATGATAACTCATCATGCACCAGATAGGTACCTAAAATGTAGAGGAGCTGGTATTATATTATATAGTACCCATATATTATGCTAATTACTCATAGCCCTCGTTAGCCTGACCCGTAATAATAAATGTTATTTAACAGTTGCTGTTGAGTATCGGGAGTCAAAACGAGAGTAAACTGATATGATTATGTTTGCCAATCGTAATAGCACACGGATAATAGGGTTTTAATTACATATAATGTCACATGGTATGCGAGTGTTGTGCCTACCAATGGCGTGCTGTAGTATTGAAAGGTGGGTAAGCGTTTAAAAAAAAAACCCCGTTACTTATAAAGATAAATTGTTTATTATTAAGGTAAATGAAAAAAAAGCAAGGTACAGTATTTATTTAGGTACTTATTTATAAATGAAATTCATTCGTCTATATTTTTTTTACAAATTCATTCGTAACTTTATCAAAAAAATTTAAATATTTTTTTTGTTTTTATTAATAATTTTTCTTCAATAGATAACTAAGTCTTCTATCAAGAAAAACTAAGTCTATCTTGATTTCGTGTCGATCTTTGATAATATTTGATTCTTTACATATCTGAAAATGATCTTTCAACTGAAGTAGTTGTAGTAGAAATAGTTAGGATGAGTTGCCCAAGTTTGAATAATTATTGAAAAGCTGATATTAAATGATTATTTTTAATTTTATTGTTCAAATCATACTTAAAAGTTCTTTATATGCATACAAAACAGTCAATTCATTTTTTAACCTAACAAAATCAAATTCATCACCAACATTTGACTGTTCGAGATTTTTAAAAATAGTATTTGGAAAGTTTGTGTTGTAATTTGCGTATTTTCTTATTGGACCAATTAATGATAAGAATTCTAACTTAATCAATGAGCCAAGCTGTGTTTCCAATTTTTTTAGAATATTATGAAATACTCCACTACACAATATCTTATAAAATTAAAGCTAATGAACGTTTTAAGTTTTAATATTTTCCTTATTTAGAGATATATTATTATACAACACAGTTCTACAGGTATCTCTAAACTAAAGTTATCACAGGGCCCCCAAAGGACAGTAAATAATTCAAAACTTTTTGTGTAATATTTTAATATCCAAAATCTTTATCACCTGTTCCATAATTATATAACTAAGGATATTAAGCATGTTATAAGAACTATTTTTAAAAATATTTATAAATAAATATTACTTTAAAATTAAAATTAATATATGTTTATACACTTTTGGCCTACTGAGAGCTTTTGAATAAAAAAGTTTGGTAACAGGTAAGTACCTAATTAACATCAGCTATTCAGCAATATCTGTATTCTGTAATATAATACTACGATAAAAAATAATTCTATGTGTCTACTATAATAAGTTGAATTTCCGTGTATTTTATTTGCATAAAACCTGTTCTTTATATTGTAATACGTGATCTAACTATCTGAGGTACGATAAATTATATTTTTGAATTGTTTAAACCTCATTCGTGTTTATTGATATTTTATACAATTTTGATCAGGAATTTGATTAAAGGATAAACTCTAGAGCTTAATATAATTATATCATGAGCTAAGGGATTATAGTTTACACACCTCGTACACGATGTTAATAGTTTTAGCACTATTATAAATTATGATATCCAAAAAAGGTTAGGTAGGTAACTTAAGTTAGGAACCAGAAATGGACCCATTGCAGGATTTCCTGCTCCCACCATATAACATACAATATTATATTACAAATATGTACGAAGTTACAAATGTTAATATATTTACATAAAATATTATTATTAAGACTGGATTGTCTGTTACACTAAAAATTAATTGACGTGGTTTATTTTAATTTTATTTTTTGTACTCGCTGTTGCCAATTAAAACTCTTGAAAACATCTTCAGTTTTTCTCCAGTTCCTTCTCGTTACGGACATTTTTCAAAAATATATAATTGTATTCAGCTTTGGATTTTGATTTATACTTATAAATTATCATAAATATACCTACGCCAACACGTCGAGTAAGAAACCAAAATAATTCAACCAATCACTTTCGTCATGAAATCATAAAGACGTTTCAATGCAGTTTCGATAGTCCACCACAATACTCGAACCTAAAGTTGTTATTAATTATTTAAAAATGTAATCACTATTTAAATTTTATAATTCATACGTATATACGCATATAGATGTATACTATATATCTATTAATTATCATACCATTAATGGTCTAGACAAATGTTGGTCTTAACAATAGTTGATATGGTTAAAGTTCAACCGTAAACTTTATTCGACAACTAGTAAATTAATTATTTTGAGACTTGAGATATCTCAAGAGAAGCGATGTTGCGCATTTTAAAACACTTATCGGACCCTCAAGCAAAATATTATAATATAATAATAATATAATATACATGTATAAACAATAAATTACCATATTCCTACTTTGTTCCCCTCGTGGTTTTGAGCACAGCAATTCTGCGAATTCGTAAATATATATTTTATACACATTGTTTGAATACATGCATTATTGTTAGTTTTATTATTCGAATTCCATTCATAACATACGAAATTATTCACGTTGTACTACACTTGTAGTAAAACCTTATATGATAATTGTCATTATAATACCATTATTACGATGGTTTTCAATAATTCTTTAAGTTTCCACGGATGCAGTGTATACAACTGGGTTCTGAAAATTGGTTTTAATAGTTCAATCTTATATATGTAATTATTCAGTATACACAATGTTTCGTTCCAAAGTAAACACTCATCCCCTCAAAGAGGATTAGGTAACGGTCTTGGAAGCATAATATTTTACACAATTATTAAAGGTCATTGCGAGAGATTTTTTTGGAAAAAAATGTATGATATTATAATTCCATGTAGTACATGGATTTATATCAATTACGCATAAAACGTATAATACATAGGTAACGTGAAGTTATGCAGGAAGATAGCTACATAGGTACATAAATCTGTTCCCGTACAGTGTACCTGCAATCAACTCAACGATAGCACACTGCACAATTATTTATACTTGTATCCATACTTGTTTGATTATGCATACAATCTTACATGGCTAGATAATATTATAATAATATTTAATGCGTGTTCGTCGATTACAAACAGAAGCTCTTGGTTTGAAAACTCGGATTGGGTGCCAAGGAAATGCATCTCTATCAATACGATAATCTATGATATAAATTATAATTATCTCAGGTGAGTGACATAATATAATATACATGCAATTAATATATTATTATATTATTGTGTTGATCATAAACAATAAAATGAATAACCTTTGAGGTAACATCATTATATCATTAACTACGTCATGTAGTGCACGCATATACGTCATCGTATAATATTGTATCGACAAGACACTGTTTCTGAAGTATAATACGACATATTATTATAATGCACACGATAATGTGTTATAATTTATTGCTTATATTATACACTGTAGTCGGCTGTGCGTTCGTGGTGATTCGTGACGTGTAAGTACATTTAAATTAAATTTTAAAACTGCAGTTTTTTCCATAATATTATATAAACACAACATTTGCTTGGCGTATATCTATTATTAAAACTCTACATTATACATAGTGCAATATAGCAATTAGATACCTGTGCACATATATATATATATACATTATACATATAATATATTACTCGTAACATACATAGGTACATGCAAGCATGCAACTTCTGAGAATTTTTTATCCGTGAAATGGCTTAATATTATAATCTACTTCTTTGCGGTCAATTTTGTAGCCAATTTGTTGCGCTCGGACATTGCAATCCACAAAGATATGCTGCACATTACATGTATATTACGAGTACATATAAATGCATTTAAATGCATGCTTAGGTGCTTTGCCGCCCTGGGTACACGCGTAGGTATACGGTATTATAATAAATGGTATTGCAAAAGTGTATCATCGTCGGAATATCGCGCTTTATTTTTTACATATTATAGTATAGGTGTATATATTTCATACGCGTTTTCATTGAAGTGGAAATCCTCGTACTATGTAAGAGCGAGCATATAATAATGTGTATAGCTGTGATACTCGTTTAAGAATGTTCGACAGTCACGTGTGCGTGGTACCTACCTATACGGCTGTACATCATAAAGTTCGCAATGTCCGAAAACATAATAATATTACGTTATTATGACGTACGTCTGTTCGGGCGAGATTTTATTTTTGGCCTCGTCGACTACTATTTTATTGATCGACGTTCGACAACAGCGTCAACGATATCCGAAAATCACTGGGCGGAGTATTGAATAATATATAATTAATAATAATGATACAAATTTAACACGCGAAATATGATCATATTATGTGTAATATTTAACGAGTGATTGCGTTCGAGTATTAACTCAAAACTTAAGTAGGTACAATATTTTGCATATTCGATATAGGTACCTATAATATTGTTGTGATATTGTACCTTAAAGAATTTTCCATAGAACTATATGGTATTTAGCCATCGAAGTGTACCTGTATGTATTTTATATGTTTTATGTGCATAAATACATAATATAATTTATAGGCAATAACATAACAAAATGAAAGATTTACATTTTTACATTTTAGACCAACTACTGAATTGTTACTACACCCACCGGTGGCTCAGAGTCATACAAATTTAAAACAGCTATAAATTGGTTTACTAAACAAAATGCGTTTTCCTTAAAAAAAAATTAAATCCTTATAGAAATTGGTAACGAATTTGTCCAGGAATAAACAAATGAGTTATCGAAAATACTAGTTAATATTGGATTGGGCCAGATATGCAGGCAGTTGCTTCCAAGTAGGAGGGTTGGATTAGCAGGGGGGGGGGGTCCAAGATCCCAGAGTGTTTAAAAAAATATATTATTTCCACATCATGGTCATGCGAGATCAATTTAAACCTCATTTAGTTTTTAGTCATTCACTAGTTGACAACTAATTTGAAAAATATTTTATATATGAACCCATTGTAAAAAGAGTTTCTGGATACTTATTTGTTGATACCTTTATCGTAATACTAGCTTCAAATATTCGTATACTGTATTTTATTTATTACTTTTTTCATATGAAATCTTAACTTATAATATAAATAATTATTGTAAATAACTAATTGTTGCGGAGACTTAGAGCATCTTTGGTAGTTTACCTAATATTCGTACATTAAATCGGTACCGTTTTTATAAGTTATGACCAAAAAAGTAATAAAATAATTATCGACCATTGTATATTACTATTACTAATTATACTAGTAGGTCAGATGTATTTACAATACTATATTATTACATGGTCGGTAATTAAGTATTACTGAACGTGCCGTATCATTGTAAAATAATTATTCTTTAAGTGCATAATTCTCGACTCAAGTTCAGTATTATTATTGCACTTAATATTTTTATTCCCTTACGTCTAACGATCTTTCATACATTTTTATTTTCATGTTTTATCTGAATATTACTACCGCAAATATATATTAGGTAAGACGTAACGACTGTGATTGGTATAAAATCAAAGCTAATAAAATATTGAAAGCTTATAAATTATACATATGTGGACAGGTATTAGTAGTGTCGGTAATTATAGTATGGTGGGTATACCCGGTATACTTTACCTATACTGCGTTTGTGAAAAATATAAAATATAAGACATAATATGTGCATACAAAATGTATTATATAATATTGTTTGATAGTAACGCAGGTAATAAATGCTCTTAAAAGTAATTGACAAATTGATAGACAGTTTAAAGTTTTTGTTCATCAATTAAATTTATATATCTAACATTTAGAAAAAAAAAGACAATTTTTTTAATAAAACCGTCAAATACGTTCAACTATGACGTGGTTGTAATTTATATACATTACGTTTTATCTTATTTCCCGGCGTTTGATCAATTAATAATCGAGCAGAATAATCGACATTTTATATGCCAAACCAATATGCACAGGTACATGTTGTATTATAGCTATACCCAGACAAAAATAGAAGATTGATAAATATGTTCATTTTCAAATGTGTCAGTGTGTTCAATTTGTCATTTGCTATCAGATTGCCATGCGTACCAACAATATGCGAATACTGTATACCTATATAACACGATAATGTTTCGATCGCAGTGCAAAATTGTCGTTGAACTTCTGCAAGGTCGGACAAGGGTTCATGTGATGTTATTTTTGACGCCTCCGATGACCAATTTTGATCTGTCCGAGCTTACCTAATAAGAAGTAGGATTTTTTCTCGATATAATATAAATAATATAATGACGAGGAAACATTGTCAAGAATAAAAATATGCATTGTAAACGGTGACGGTTTCGATATAATATCTGCCAGCGTGACAAAGCTGAAAATAAACGATGTGACGTTTTTTTAAAGCGCGTAGGTACCTATACCTATTATATACAGAGTGTCTCACGAGGATTTACTATTTTTAAGTGTCGTCCAGTGGGATATTTACATTTTACAAGACTCCCACTTTTTTTTAAGAATTATGATAAGTAAATCTTCGTGAGACACTCTGTATATTATAATATTCAATTCGATGCAACACTATCGGCAATTACCTGTTCAGAGTTTTCGGCGTATAATTTATAATCTGTGTATCATGTTTGAGCAGTGAGCACTAGGCAGAACTTAGGTATATTATATTATATAGGATTATAAAAGTACGAAATAATATCAATTTCATTTTCTATTGCAATTTATTATATTTATTTATTGAGTTCACATAAAAATATTGATACAACCGCGTGTCCACGTCATCCATCTGTTTAAGAACGTTTTAACCAATTTTGAAAACGCAATCAACAAGTGACGGCCGGTGGTTATTGATGGGCCCCGTTAAAGAACGATCGGGCTTAAGATCTTTTTAGAATGATAATAGGAACACTCCTTCGCACAACCATTGTTTAATACATTTTCTAATTTAGAAAATAAACACGTTTTATTGGTCGTTTGTCTCAATTATAGACGATCAATAGATTTAATTACGGCGGTTATATTAATGTATTTTTAATTAGTTCGAACACAATTAGCTGAAACGTTTTAGGACCCTAAACTCTATGATTATAACTTGATAGAATTCATTCCTTGTATTGTAAATTATAATAATATATTCACATAAGTATAATTATACTTTTCATTCTCTACAAAATATACCAAATAACATATATTAGTAGGTATACATATTCAGTATACAAATTACAAACATTTGTCTGTTAGTGTATTGTATATTGTGTATTGTGGGATACATATCTGGTGTATAATTATTTATTATTATTGTTATATTATTATCATACTTAAATAAATACTCATAAGTAAATAAAAATTTATATATACTAGCTGATCCCGTGCACTTTGTTGCCCGTTAAAAATGCCAACTCTATATTATGAGACTCGATGGTGATAATGGGAGCACTGGAGCAGTATATTATGCCTACCTGCTGTGGATTGCGGACCCCGCTTGATGAGTACTTTATATAAATAATATGTTTTATTTTGATTTTGATTCCGGACACGCCGATGAGCGGCTATAAGTGCAACTCAGCCACCTTGGTGAGCAACGTGCGAAAATTCAATTGTATGCATGCTTATAACTGATTTACCCGATGAACCATCTGAAGGCAACCAATCAACAAAAAAAAAAACCAATTTCTACTGAATATATTTATATTTCTAATATAACCAATAGCAACCGTATATAAACAAATATTCCCTTCGTAAATTGTAAAATCCTTGTTTGAGCAACTCCCCGGGTTGGATCTATCTGGTCCAATTGCAAATCTTAACCATCCAGGGCGTCATCCAAACGCATACGAAAAAATTCATTCAAATTGGTCCAGCCGTTTAGGAGGAGTTGAGTGACATACACACGCACAGTAGAAATATATATATATATAAAGATTATACACACACATATAAAACACTTAATATATAGTGTGGTCATATTATGTATCGTAGGTAGGTACGTGTTTAGAATTTGTACAATTTTAACGATAGTTTAATAATAATAATTATATTTTACATTTTAAATTTAAGTGATACGAAATAGTTTATCTATAAATTAATATTATATTATAATAATACGATGAAGAGTATTTTTTTTTCTTATTTAGATTAAAGCTTCTACTGTTAAGATCTATATCTACTGTTAGTCTGGTTCTGTGTGAGGGAGAACGGTTGGTTGGAACACGTTTGTGTGTGTGGCAAGGATGTGTTGCTGAAAACTCTGGTGGTCACCCATCCGAGTGCTATAGCAACGACGGCTAGTACGTACGCTCACAGGGTTGTCTCAAATTAAACTTCATAGTTTTATAACTGTGTACAATATTTTAATGGGGTCTACTTTAGAAATTCAAATGGGAAAATTTACTTTTTTTGCAAACATATTGTGAAGACACTTTTAAAATAGGTATTTTAAGCATAATTACTTTTTGCCACAGCTCTGTTGTACGTTATAATATAATATATATGTTACTAAACAGACGACTGGATTTTACCGTCTGGTTTTTTATATAATGAGTCAGATTCAGTCACACACACACTAATCAGTAATCATTACTTACTGCGTACACATTTACAAGACCCAAATGTATACAATTGAAAATTGTCTTTTTCGAACTCCTTAAAAACTGTTCATCGCCTATCCCTTAAAAATGTGCACGAGTTCGTACGCTGATAAGAATTGTACGGAGTCGTGTTCTACGCTTTTAATTAGCTCTCGACCACAGAGCTTAACATTAATTAATGTTGTTCATGCACTAAAATGTATTCAAAAAATGTCTTCACATTATATCTGCAATACAAGTATGGGTTCCCATTTCAATTTCTAAAGTTAACCCCCCCCCCTCCCTAAAATATTGTAAAGAATTATAAAATTGTGAAATCATAATAGATGTTTCTAAATCAAAAAACTTTTATACCATACATTTTTCATGATTTTGAATATTCATTTGATACATACATTTTGAATCGCCCTGTATACATGTATATAATGACTAACAAATAGCGTAAATTATATAAATGCACCTATAACGTGTAAAATAAAATAGCACTTCGCTGGCGGAGCCGAAAACATAATATTATTCCGAAAACGCGATGATATACAACACGACAGCTCTCTCCCGAGAGAAACAGTTTTCGAGAGAGATCACGGTGCGGCGGCGTGGAGAGACCACACACTGTCCACCTTCGCGATCTGAGGTCCGTTCGTCGGTCGGTCGTCGTCGTTTGTCCGGCTCGTAAATAATATTACGTTTTATAAACAGAAACATACACTCTATTATAATATGCTTATGATATCACGTATATGTGTATACGCATTACAATATTATATACATTTGTGTACACACAAACAGTGACAGTGTGGTGCGGAGCGCGCGTTCAAATATAATAATATAATGAAATAAAAAATGGTAGCAGGTATACAAAATATATAATATTATAATATAATACGTTATATTCAAAACACGAGTAAACACATGCATATATATATACTCGAGTGCGCGTGCGTAAGAGAGGTAATATAGGACGAGGCAGTGAGAGGGAGAGAGAGAGAGAGAGATAATATATCGAATTATATTATTCAAATGTGTAGTGAATAAATGGCTACCGGTCCTGCAGGGCCATCCACGTCGTATTGTGTGCGAGCGAGCGCGCGCGCCCGAGGACTTCCCATTGTGAGATTCGCCTCATTAGAGTGCGTTTCAAAGGCGAACATATATCATAAACGCAAACTAAACGTCGACCGAGCCTTGTAATTAATATTAATTATGTTTCGAGATGTATTACATACACGTGTATGTATAGGCACCTATAATATTATACGCGTAGTATACAAAATATATTGTATTATGTTACGTGTACGCGCGGTATATGCGTATAATATCATTTTTATAATGCGCTTATGTATTATTATTATTATACGCTCGCGTCGGACGATAATAGAATATCGTACTTATTTTTTTTCGGAACGGACCTCTCCTCGCTATATACCTAGGTATAATAATTTACGTGCACCGCCGCAGAACGGTATAATATAATATTTCACGGACCGGTGACATGAACGCCCCACGCGATGCCACTCGCTCTCTCTAGTCGCCTCATCTCGTTCTACCCTGTTAAATATTGTCGCACACTCATTCGCGGCTGTCCATGCCTAATTATCGTAATACGTTTTCAGTGCTCCAAACCCAACAACATATCAATATGCACACACATATATACATATATTACCTATTGTATCGCTGTAAAAAGAAGGAGGGGGGGGGGGTAATCATCACGCTCGCGAAGAAAAATGTGAGTAGATAAATTATTACAAATTGAAAACGCTCAGATCTAGTTTAAAAATTAAATCATGTCGTTGGAATAGTTCAATCTGTTCCCGATTCCTTAACGTATTTTTATACAACGCAGTAAGCTACAATTTCATACATAGTAAAAAAAAATGATTTGGTTTCTGTAAAGGTTAATATAGTTTATATTATGGTAATTATCTTTTTTATTTCGGCTAGGATAAATTTACATTAAATATCTACTGAAATATTGATATTTTTATACTAGCTAATATACATTAGCGTTAAATAGATCCGTTGTAAAACTTTAATACACACAATGGTTGTTGTTTGACAATCATAACTGTGTCGGTAGGTACAGTTACTACCAAATATTAATAAATACCTTAATATCAGCAATCGTAACAATGTAATCAAACTGACAAAATGGGGAATGGGTCATGGCCCACGGGGATACATTATAAGGTGACTAAAATCGAAACAAAGCACACGTAATGTTTTAATATTTAACAATTCGATTTTTGATGGGAAATATACACACACTAATGATCATTTACTACAAAGACGAGCAGTGACAGCAAGGAACGAAAGGATTGCCTATACTGAACTCCTTAAAAATTATCCGTTTGCAATCCGCTTAAAATATAATTTCTTTATACGAAACCATAAACGCGATGATTTAATGAATGACTTGAGGTCTTTACCTCATTTGGCCGACTAACTAATTGCTATAAATACTAATTTCTCCTACTACTATAGCAGCTTAATAATCTGTTAGCTGTAACCAATAGCAATCATTTATGAACAAAGTTGTATACCTTAAATCTCAAAATCCTTTCTTAAATGTTCTATAAAAAAATTAAAGGCCACTTATCGAGATAGCAACTATCATATCTTATGAGTTAAACCAAATCACACACATTGATCATAATCTTATCAAAATCGGTTGAGTACCTAGTTACCTAGTCTCGGAGTGCATCGCGAACACACCCGTCGTACACGAAATTTGTATACATTATATACAGATATTCTCCTAATATAAAGTTAATATAATAAAGGCGACCCAATGAGGTGACCATGGATACTTCAAGCATTATTTCGGAGTTTTAATTTTTTTAATCTTTTTTCTACATAAATCCAAAAACAACTTTTTTAACAACTTTTTATTGTTATACATTTCTACAATTCAAAATGTTAGTGCGCATGTTCCACTTTTTTAAACTTCAACTACATAATATTAAAATTTATACTTAATTAACTAGGTACTTGTTCTAATTGAGAATTGTATGCATCAAAGTTCTCCAAGAAGTACCCAAGGACCTAACAGAATTATGAAATTAAAAAAAATATATTCATTATGTTATCATTTTAAAAGTACAAAACTTATAATGATAAACAATTGTAAAATATACCTATATAAGTTTCATATTAAAAGTTTTATTTTACAATGAAGTAAAAATGTATGTGAAAAAAAGGTGGAATTTTGGAACTTTTCTTACTTGAGGTGCCGTGGTACTGTGTATGTCACTGCATGTAAGGGTTGTGTTAATTTTGAATTCAATGACATACAATCATATATTGTATACGAAAATTCTGAGGGAAGATTGGGTCTGACAGCCTATATTACAATTTACTAAGTGTATTTTATAATATTATAGCTTTTGAGTAATTAATTTTACAATTAGTTCCTTAAGTACCCAAATAGGTACTCAAATACTCAATGCAGTAGGTTGAATTAATTTCTGCTGAAAACTTTGCATTTGAAAAATGAAAATATCATTGTGCGTATAAAATATAATAATATGCTTTAAAAGTTTCGACCCCCCTTAGAATGATACTTCAAATTACAATAAAATAACTAAAATTATTATTATTATTCTATATATAAAAAAACATTGTTTATATATTTTTTAAATTTGTTGGTTATTACTTATGAAAATTGTTGTTTTAAATGTTTGATTTTCAGCTATCAAAATTTAAACTATACATTTTTAACAACAAAATAATTTTAAAATATTTAAGATGTTGATGTATTTTGTCAAAATTTAAGCTTAAAATTGAGTATAAAAAAATCGTATCAACATATCTTTAATATTTCTGAACTGTCATTATAACAACTTATGAGTTACACACTTATACTTTATATTAAATTTTCTTTGATAAAACTGATTTTGTCAAATAATAGACGAATAATTCTTATTGTTCCGTAATTGTATTCTTTTACCCAATATATTTGAAAGCTTTTAGGATCTTATAGTTTCATTTTGACACCCAATTGAGTAAATTAGATGTACCTACTAAGACAGTGAAGTTTCAAATCGGACCATTTTTACTACCACTAAGATGATGACGGACAGAAAAAACACACAACAATGTAAGATTAATACATTATTTCGCTCTCCTTTGAATCGAAATAATATTTTCAAAAAAGTTGACACTGTTCGAAATAATTCGTGTAGACACTTAAATGGATCACATATTGTATACGTGTGCGTAATAAAATATTTTCTAATTCCACCAATATACCTATAGTTATTATAATATTATGTGCCTACCTATATACTGTTAAAAGATATATATATATCGTATTATGACATAGTATTATTAAACTATTACATGCGTATAAATGTGTGTGTTACAGAACGATTAAAAGTAATTTGAATATTCGTGTTTAATTAATAATAATATAAAATATGTAATGGATAATTATTATTATCGTTACCACAGCAACAACTACTGTAATATGTTTTGCGGCGCGTAGGTATATAATATTATAATCGACAGTAATAACAAGTAGCTATTAAAAATCTAGTTAATTTTAAATGAACGCGTTTAAAAATTAAATTACACCAGGTCTACTACTTTATCTATTATAAATGTGTTTTAAAATTACGGTTTTTAAAATGAAAAATAATAATAAAATATATAGCTACATAATATTTGAATACACACCGCGGCGGCAGCAATAATCTGAACGCTAAACGCGTTACTCTGTGTTATGGTATTATAATTTATAATATTATAATTTCTTAATGGCCAGTTTTGATTTTTTTGGTGAAATTTTTTTCTTCGCCGTCGCAGATATAATTATATTATACACTCTCGTACACGGTTACCTAATATTATTAATATAATCTATATTGTATATTATAATAATGTATTCTAATCCAATCCGTTTATGGCTCGACACTAAAACGTTATGTTTATTTCAGAATAATTAACACCTATTAGTAGGTATACCTACCCGGGACAACTATCGTTACGAATTTCAAAATCAAAACGAACATTTTCAGCGGAATATTCGTATACTTACAGAATTTGCATAATATTATTCAGTATTCATATTGCGATCAAGGAATCGATTTCATCGTCCACTATTAACATCCTCAGTCCACTCTCTTCACATATAAAACCATGAAATCAATATCTGCAAAATATATATTTTGACGATAGGTACCTGGTAATTTTTTTTATAGATACGAGTGAAATTTTAAAGCAAATCTGATTAGCCTTATATAGCATGAAATGCATTTTTATAACAACGTTTTGCTTTATCAGATTTAATATAATACAGATTTAGGTAGGTATGGGTATAGTGCACTACCACCTACTCAATTGTAATAAATATTAATTCTAGTTGAAATCCTTGCTTGAAAATACAAAATTAATCAAGTAATTATTATTTATATTTAAATACGGAGGGCAATATTTGATGTATCACCATAGGTTCTATTATTCATTTATTCATTTATTTTTATATCAGAGAATATGAATCATTACAGTTGTTTATACATAAAATAATATAAATCATAAGCAATATTTTGATTACAGGTGATGAGAATAACTGAATTGGGAGGAAAGCACTCGGTGTAGCAGTGCCACCCACCCACCTGACAGATTAAGTTAATAAATCTTTCTAGGCCAGGTCCGTTTGGGACGTATCTGGGATTATGAATGATCAGTGTTTTTTTTTATATTAATATGAATTTAAAGTTCAGACGAGCCTGTGCCCTGCAGATTTTACTAGCTGATATTATTGTGGCCAAGTATTGTGATTGTGGATACATTTTAAAATGTTCACAGTATTTTGTTTTTCCAGTGGATCAAATAATAGTTATGGTGCCTGTATAACAGGTATATATTATTATACCAGGTACACCTACACTTTTCGATGTATTGATACCTGCGGAAATAATAATAATAATTGTACTAAAAATGTCTGCAACAATGTGATTCGATTTCTCATTTCATTAATCATTGCAATATGTCGGTTGACTTTTGGCACGGGTTTTAAGTCTCATTGAACATAGTTATGTGTGGGTGGGCTAATAATTCATGCACGTGCGACCGCCCTACATAATATTATATTCGTAAGGATACGTCTGCCGCGCGTAGAGGGAAAACAACTACCGTCGACCATTAATAGCGCGTACCTACATCCATAGTATATACGTATTATGATACTTATTATAACACGTATAATAGTGGCAGACATTTACATAATAAATAATTATGAATTTAGACATACGTGGAATGCGTATTCGGATGCAAACGGGTACCCGAGTCTATTAATCGCTACGGCATGGCAGCGGATAAAACGGTTTGATTAAGAATATGATATTATAATACGCGCATTATACACATAATATTAATATAATACGTTTAGGTTTATCCATTTAAAAAAATAAAATAAAAACGACTGCCCGCTCGCAGTAGCCCGCTTCCGCCGCCCAGGTGGTCATTAAATTGCCGGCAATTTACCGGTAATTCTATATATCGATACGGATAAATCGATTTTTACGTCAACGCGGTCGGCAGCAGCAATTTATAGGACCATTATAAAACGCTAGGTATACACTCAAAAGTGCCTATATATTTTATATTAAAAGTATCACACGCGAGAGACACAGTTATACACCGCGATCGGCGCACAACGACATTAAAATATTATTATTAATCTTTCTTTTGGAAATCACAATATATATGCTTGTCCTGTTTATGTATACAATTGCTCAGCCCTTAAATTATATTCTAAAATATTCTAAAATAAAAAATTATTATACTCGCAGGTACAACTATATTATTTTATAATAATATATGATAATAGTGGTGTACCGAAATGCCACCATTGCGGATGTTAAAGTATGCCAAATATTTAAATTAGTGGCAGGGCTTGAAACTGAAATCGTTTTTTCCGATTACCGTTGTAGTTTTGGATATTGGTATTTATTTTTTCCGATTTCGTTTTTAGTTTCAATATCGATTTTGGTTTTCAATGGTTTTAAACCGGCATTTATAATCAGTATCCAATTTTGATTTCAAACCCTGGTTAAAAAGAACCCAATGGATCTCCCTCCCTATTTACTCCGGGATTTGCGATTTTATAGATCAACTTTTGATTTGCTCGTAGTACTAATGAGTGATATTCTTTACCAATGAAAATCTTTAGATTTTTTAACATGTAGTTTGAATCAAAATAATGGAATGTTGAGATAACGTATACATTGTTATGTATTTTTTCTATCTAAAAACGAATAAGACTTAATCATTAAAGTATAGTTTTCATGTAATCCTAGCACACGATCTACGTGTAACGACCTATAGCTTATATAGGTGCTATCTTATATCCAAAATAATTTTTTTTATCCATAATCAAAGTCCAATAATGCCCAACTTACCAATACTCCAGTCGTATTATTTATTTTTAAAATAAACAGAGCTCATATTAGGTACTATATTTGTATTGCCCAAACTTCGGGAACACTTCATAATACATTGTCTGTTCTAGTTCAACGTTCATCACATCGAATAGATAACTTACCGTAAGTTGCTTACGTGTTGTGATCGAGTTTACACGTTCTAATCATTGCAATTTTGCAATCGTGTGAAGAGAATGTATTAGTCGCGTCTCTCAAGCTGTAATAATATTATTATTGATGGTTCTTCTATATAAATCATATTTTATGTTATACATTTTGTACAGTTTAATATACAATATTCATCTTTTTTTTTATGTTATTTAAATGCGACTCATACAACCATAAAAATATAGAATGATCAGTCATTTATTTTGGTAGGTATCTATAACCCATTTTGGTTGGTATTTATTTTGGAAGGTAATAGTAAGTCACATTTATATATTTCATTAAAATTTTAATTTATGTACCTATTGGATCTGTAGTATGTAACATAATAATATTATATTAAGTGGTATTAGTTATGAAAAGAGAGGTACGTATATAAAAAGGTATGCGTTTTCGTTTAAGCGAAAAATATTACATCAATTTTGATTTCGAACCGTACAGGGTTGTTTTTTTTGTAATTTTGATGACACAAATTTCTAAAACAATAATAGTAGTTTGCTTATCCGTTATCAACCCGTAACAACGTACACAGTTCGTATGACATTTACCCACATATAATATAATATTTCAACTTATATAAATATGTACAATACATACGTTGTAAATGTTAAAAGAAATTTCTTTTTTTTTTTCAACTTTTAGCAGGTATAGGTAACAAATACCATAATATACGTCGTATACCTACCTAGTATAGTTACACCTCACTTCCGGTTTTCTGCAGCTATCCAACCGTGTGAGCAAGTGGTCATTGGTTAATTAATTCAAATACCTACAATTTCTACAAATCTGTTTTTATAATCCTGTGAATAATTATATAATTATTGTGTTATATAACCGATAGAGTATAGCGATACCTATTGCGCATTATATTTTTCTAATTCTTTAACGCGTACCATCAAATCAATTCATGTGGTTATAGTATCTTATATTATGAAAAGGTATCGATATCGCAATGTGTTTAATTAAATTGTTGAATCGTAAAACAATAGTATTATGATATGATTCAAACCAAATCTTATAAAAAAAAATCAATTTCAACCGAAGCAAAATGTATTAGCTAGTGTAGGTTCTACCAATAGTAGTATGCGCATATCTAAATCCAATATTTTTCGTATAATATTACATTATTATGCAAATTCAATATTTATTTGTGTATTGTGTATAACACAGCCATTGTGTCTAACGATATGATACGATGCGAGCCAATTCTAAAAAAAAATTAATTCGACTTTGTCCGTCGAAAAATGTAGTACCTAATGTAGGTACTATGTAGCATGCATACGTCTAATAGTTTTCGTATAATATACAATTATGCAAATGCAATGTAATATTTATTTGTTTATTATGTATTATGGCCATTAGGTCTAACACGCGATATTAAAGGGAGAATTATGTGTAATATAATGATATAGGTGCGTATATACATGGTGTACCTATATTATAATAATATCATAATGATGGTGACACCAACGCCGAACAATAAATTATTATCGTCCGTTTTTTCGACACTCATTACCCAATATAATGACAGAGTAGGCGGTTTTTGAGGAAATTGCATTTTTAAAGGACATCACTTGTATAATTTTACCCGTCATGTGGTGCACATAGTCCGGAACACGACCATGACCGTACACGTTTTTCGCCGTATGAAAAATACCTGTTTGGAATGTACATTATTAATATTATAAAGGTACACGTATAAAACATACACAATACTTATTCGAACGTTGAATATAATTTAAAAATGTATATTGTATAATTTTGTATTAGTGTAATACATTTAAAAAACAAACAAAAATTTAAAACAAATCAAAAACGTACATTTTAAGAAACCATTAAAAATATAAAATATGTAATGATATAATAAGAGTGAACAATAGTACGACTGCACAGAAGTCCGCAATGCGTGTATTATGCAAACAGTAGGCACAACCCATAAAATACGGACATACTGTTGATACAGAAAAAGGTTTTTATTTTTCATTTAATGTATTATATCTACCCATTAGTGAAATGGGTTATTTGCTTTAAAGGCTAGGTAATCTCAAAAACTACTGGATCGATTTTAATAAAACAAAAAGATTTGACAAAATCAATAGACTCGTTGAGATTAGGAAGTTGTTTTATCTTGTTTCTTCAACCTCTTAAGGTTTCTGTCGTGTGGCTCACAAGCGAATTTCGTTTTGGCTCACGAAAATCGAATAATTGTCTTGTTTATATATAATACAGGGTGGTCATTGGTCACAGAAAACAAATTGTTTAGACCAGCCGATCTGCCGTGTGTTGTTAATAAATGTGAAAGAAAATAATATTGAATTTATTGTAATAGTTATTTAAGTGTACCTACAACAAAAGTTTCAAACACTTTTTTTAGGGATATCAGTATATCACAAGAGTTTAGATAGCAGTGTAAACTAAAGTCTAAAATATATGAAGTTCTGTATGCGATATCGGTAAAATTAGTTCACAAAAGCAAGGTACACCGGATGCTGATTTATCCTTGAACTGAGGTAGGTACCTATTCTAAAAGTTACTACCAAGATATGCCAATATAGCACCTTATTTTATGTTCACTCATTTTTCTTCCGGAAAAAGTCGAGTTATACAGCTAGTATTATGATAATATAATTGAATAGTGTTTATATCATCGTTAGCATAAAAAAAAAAAAAAATAATAAACATGATTATAAATTAAAATACTTGCTTTTGTATTAATATGTCGTACCTACCTATGGTCCTTGCAATATAACCTAACTCAACTAAATATCTACGATAGGTTATGTGCAAATATATGAATACAGGTAATACGATATTTTATATAGGTACATGCGTCTTAAAAATAGTGCATATTGTGTGATGAGTTAATATTAATTTTTTTTCCCCATGGCAACTGGAAATTTTACATTTTTGTGATTGTTTTATTTTTTTAATAAGTGGTTATGATAATTGGAAAAAAAAAATGTAAGCTTTTTTTATAAATATATAATCGCGTAACCAGACCAAGTATACAGCAACCTTATTCTTTCTCTTGTTTACCAGTTTATTTATTTAAATCTAATTAAAATATTCAGTGTAACTTTAGTGTAAAGATAAACTTACTTTACTTTAGTGTAAAAATACGCAGTACCTTAAAATGTGGGTACGCGATCGCACAATGCTGCTGATAATTACAACGTATCAATTAACTCAGAATCAGAGAGACTATATTATTATGATTAAATAGCTCATTACAATAATATATTTTACACATATATTTCCTAGAAGCAAAATCTAGTATAAACAGTAGTTATACATAGACTTGCATTAGTATTAATAGAAATTTAAATAAATACTCAATATGTATGTATAATTAAATGCTAATTTATTCAGCTACATTAAAAAACCAATTTAATACTTTAACATGTATTCGCGCATAATGTATAATATAAGTTCAATATATTTTGTCCTTAGGATTTTTATTAGTGCAAACTAAACTATACATGTTTTATGATTTTTGTTCGAGCATATATTGTGTACAAAATGATTACCGCACTGACATCACTAGCATAAAATTACACTCTTGTTGCGTATTAGAACGGCTTCCGTGCGGTTATTGGTTAATATCGGTTGATGTTGGTATAACAAGGTGAACAAATCTGAAGAACGAATCGACAGTGAAATGTATCAAGAGTAAGGTGGAAGATGGAATCGTATTATTGTTTTTCGTAAAATGAATTGTTCAGTATGAATATTAAGTCATAATTCATATGGCATAATCTCATATACTCTCGAGTTGGAAAGAAGCTTTGAAAATAATTGAGAGAGTACTAAAAAAATGTACTTGTATATAATTGTTCACATTCGAATATCAACCAAGTTAAAACCCGTAGACAATAATATTACTCAAGCGGAAATCAGTGGCTGTTGTGACGGCGAAATCAAATCACTTTTGATATATGACAATTTTTTTTTACTCTATTCGATACATCATAATTCAAACACTTGATTAATGTACTATTTATTTCAGGAAAACATTGTATTCAGGCTCTATACAAATATGGTATTGCAACTGAGAGTTTTATTTCTAAGAATTTCATTTTATTCCCGACCAAAAAAATTCTCTTAACAATAATTAATAACGAATAAAGACTTTTAAAGGTTATTTAAAGTATTTAATTTAATATATAAATTATTATTTTGTCTAAATCTGGATTTGAGTGAAAATTGCAGTTTTGGGATTATTTTTTTGATGCTTTAATATTTACTGGGCATTTTTTATTTTTGAGCAAAAGTGTCAACTAGATCAGATATGTACCAACCAACCATCCTAGAAATTCTTGAAATTGAAGCATTTTACTCTTCATAAGGTTGACGCCTGATAAAAAAAACAACACATTATTTTAAACCAATACATTAATCGCTCCTCTCAAATTATAAAATATTGATAGATTTAAAATAGTCAGATTTGTAAATCAATACATACAGAAGCTATACAAAGTATGTGAATTAATTTTACAGCTAAAAAAATGAATTAATCCGTGACAATTACATCGGAGAATCGTTCAAATTATTCAAATTGCCGTGTAAATTTAAATTAATGATAAATGCTAATGCATACATTTGTATAGAATGTCAATATACCCAATTTATTTCGCAAGTTCAAAATAAATGCACAATTTAAATATTTAAATTCTCTAATCCTACGTGTTTCTGAATTTTCTGCTTGTCAAATTCACTGTAATTTACCGTAAATGTTTAATGCGGTATCCTAGAGCTTAATTTCATGTCCTTAGTACATGCTCTCGACATTTCATTACTCCAACACCTAATTTCTGGTTCCGTCGATTTACCCTCCCTTCTTCCTTTCATAAATATTTTAGTACCAATCGGGAATACTCTTGTATAATAATATCTATCATTTCTTATTGGTTAAGCTCCTCTCCATTCCGCTTATTATTTAAGAAACGAGCCATTTAGCTGTAATAGTTGCCAACGAGGACCGATTTTGTTTAAATCTTTTAATGTTTGACAGGTATGTTATTTTATACTTTATTATATTATGTTATGTCATTGTTATTATATTTTTACATAAATATAAACCACCTTACGATAATTTAACTGTTGACCGCAAACCCGTATCTCAATAAATAAATTACTTTACAAGTTATATAGTTGACACACATTTAGTGTTGATTTCAGCTGGATATTGATTAATTGGATTTATGAAATACAAAAACCACGGATGCTGACAAAGAAGTCAATTAAATCATTTGTTATTTATCATATTGCTTATGGATACCCTTAACACTTTTTCTGTCTTTTTTTGTTGTTGTGTTAACCATATGTTTGTAAAAGCACAAAATGTTGCCGAAAATTCTGATAAAGTTTAAATACTCGAACATTTAAAAAAAGATTTATTCCAGAACTGGTACATCAGCACTTATATTGACCTAACATGTTTTCAGAATATTATGTATCAATAAGAGACTTGTGGTTTAAATGTAACTATACATATATATATAGTGGTGGTTTCATGCGTAACATATATACCTAATAATTTATCATATATTTAATACACAGACACACTGTGCATAATATTTTTTTAGGTATAATATTATAATCAATGGTCGAAGTGGCTCAAAATAAGTGGAGGGATGCCTTCATAATTTATACAGTTCTTACATATTGCTTAAACAGTCGTGCAAAATAAGTGGAGGGATGGAAAATGCTAATTATAAAAAAAGTAGGGATACCATCCCAAGTATCGCCCCTCTATTTCGACCCTCTATTTCGACCCCTGGGTATAATTAAATGTATTTACCCGTACTTAGGTGAATGGCAAGTATATTTATTTATTTATATTTATTGCAATACACAATATTTTTTCAATGTTAAAAAATAATTTTTTGTACGACCAACCTTCTGGTAATATGGGATTATTTTAAGGAATTTCCACTGGATGGCATATGTATCTTTATTTTTATATTAACAAAGCTACAAAAAATAACAATTAACATTAAAACATAATAATATTGTTAAATGAGCTATTGATGTAATTATTTACAGTTGTTGGGATATTATGCAAATATTTATACTATTTTGAATGCAACCTCATACCGTTTAGCTTTTAAATTATACGAAATAAACAATTTACAACGAATATCATATTATAATGTCACTGAGCATTAAATTACGTGGATTTATGAATAGACGGCTTTTGAGAATTCTGCACAAATATTAATTGCGTGCCCATATGTATAATAATTTAAAATGAATGTATTGTAAATTATGTTTTTTAACATCTTATGTTTTGATGCCAATATATTTATACACCGAACCGACGTTAATTGAATTTTACTTGTTTCGATAAACATCAAAACCTATGCTGCAAATTATGTTCATTTTTCATAATTCATATTCAACAAAATATTATATATATATATAATATACATATAGATAGATAGATCTACCTGTAAATAAAAAAATAATAATAATATCGGACAGCTAGAGTGTAGGTATAGTTACCGCCTATCTCCGACGTGTTTTCCTTAGCGTGCCTTGAGTGTCTTATCGACAATAATTTATCTTAAAACCATTACCATTCGTATGTACTTAGATATTTAATAGATTTTTCTTTCTTGTACGTACGTATTGTATGTAGGTATAATAGTATATTATGTACAATGTACATGCATTGAAAGAAGGCGTCTTTGTGGCGAAACGGAGAAATCACCAACATGTTTCATTAAATTAATGTAATTTATTTTTAATTGCAAATCCAAATAGATATTATTTATAGGTACAATATTATGCGTGTCCTTCTCTCGGCTAGCTTCTTGTCATTTCACCGATTACATCATAATAATATTTTGTAGGATTCGAATTCACCAAATTACAGTCAACTAAAGTTGTTCTTTTAGGCTATAGCCATCAAGGTGTATATTACCAAGTTGTATATTACGAATTTTTTAGATCCAGGAAAGTGTACTCAAAATATTATATTTCATCTGATATGATTAATTTATCTGAATTTATAAAATTATTATTCTCTCATTGTTTCTAAATATCTATATTTACTGTTGTATTCATGTATATAATCATTAGTACGGGTAAATAAATGCATTCATATTGATTTTTAATGTTGAAAAATTCAAAATACTATGTGATATAAAAGTAGTTTGTTAACCAATAATGCCTAAGGTGTAATTTGTCTGCTGAGCTAACTGAATTCCGTATAATAGTAATAGCATATGCTAAATCATTAAGATAGTAATTATTATTAATTTATATAAATATATATTTACTAGGAACCTATTTATTATTTATTACTGCTATTATATTTTATTTTAAATATTTTTTTAAGTATATTATAATTAAAATAAGGTTCCTTTTTTAAACTAAAACTTTAAAAATTCACCAGTATCTGCAGTAGTATTATTATTGTACATAATGACAATAGTCTTTTTGTAAACGTCAAACGGACATAAAATAATAATGTTGTTGTAAATATAATATATAAAACCATGAAATATAACATCAACTGGGTACGATGTATTTTTCAAATAATTTATTGTCGAACGTATAATGTACAAACAAACGGCGTGGACGTAAAAAACGCACGGCGTGTATGGCGCCCATCGTGGCGATTAATCGTTTACAATAATTTGAGTTTCAATAACACCGATTTACCGGTTAAGAATAACGGGCCGACTATGATTTTCGCATACAATATTGGGCCCCAGCTTGTACACCAAAGGTGGTGAATCTTTATCGAGTCAAATTGTGTAATCAATAAAAAAAAAAAAACGTATGTGAACATATTATTATGAACATTTTTTAGCGTGACGGAGTCTTAAAAAAAAATATCCCAACATTTTTAATATCGTCGGGTTTGTATTTGGCCAGTTTTAAACGTTTTATTTAAACTCAATCAGACTGAGCTTCGTCCATTATAATATTATTATTTTTCAGTTTTTATAGTTTATGTAGAATACCAGGAAAGTGACAATACCCGCCAGCGACGCGTTTCAGTGTTCACATGACGTCGTTGTGATGCCGACGCGAGTGCATAAATTTTAACTTCGTTTTATAGCCACCGAGGTGGAAGCCAGTCTCTGTCCGATTATATGATGTTAATTATATTTTTTAGTTTAAGTTCCAAGAAAAAATTCAATCGAAAGTGAGATGTCCAAACCCACTAGAAATCAATCACAGGATATTCGCGGTAAACACCACTATATATTATACGAGGAATCAATGGTTGGCATTCGAATTATCATAAAAAAATTGGCGAAATTCATACAATCTGCTGGACATGTTCAGATCGTCCACGACAAGTTTTTACATGAGAAATGTATTATATCAAACGATGAAATGAAATCTCTTTTGTATATTTTATTGTACATAATATTATAATGGGTGCAAGTAGGTGCGAATACCCATGTCGGGGATGACGACCAACAGGCAACCACGGAGCGCCAGTTTGGATCAAAGTTAGGTAAGGTTAGGTTAGGTTAGCGAAATGACGGTATGAAAAAAATTGAGTCTGAGTCGTACCTCGATTGTACGCGACACGCGTTCGTTCAAATTGTATATTTTAAATTATATTCGTATCGTACCCATATAATATCTGAGCGATGTATCCATTAAGAGCGAACGTACAGCAGAAAATAATATGTACAATAATATATTATAATGGGATTGGAGAGACTGCAGCAGAGTCGATGTGAAGTAAAACCACAAGACGTCAGCCGTATTATATCTGTCGTACATTGGTATATATTATAATTTATAAAATATATATTATTATGCGGCGTACGTACCCGACTGCCTACCTACCTAAAATAGCGCCTACCTGCTACTACTGCTGCCTGTACGATACGCGTTTGTCGGTAAAAATTCGATGTGTGTATGTGTGTGTGTATGTGTGTGTGTGTGTGTGCGTGTGTGTGTTCGCATGCAGCGGACGGCCGACCGAAACTCGACCGCGACTATGACTGACACGCGGGCTGCTGTCTTACGAGCCTACTAATAATTATAACACGACTAATGTTAATTACAAACATAAATATTCCGCCCGTTAGTGCCCGGCCCAGTCCTCTGACGCCTCCGCCGCGCATAATATGGTCCGACCGCATATGCGTAGTATACCTTTATACTTGCACTGCACGCACGCCGATGCCTGCAAGACCATTAATAAGTATTATTGTTATTACTACACGTTATACGCCGATGAGATGGGTAGCCGGGAGCCGGGGCTAGAATCTCGCGATTGGTTTTCATTTCTGTGTTTTTTATTCGGTCGTCCCCGCGCGTTGATATGTTACGGGGTTCGGTATTTAAAGCGCAAGAAATAGGAGACGTCTGAGGCACCGGAGACTGAACCGATACCTTTGAAACGTAGACATTAATAATCACGGCAATTGTTCGACGAAGAAAATATATTTTTACTTGATTTTTAAACGTCTCTTAGGAATAATAATAAAAAAGAACACATCAAAACGTCATAGCAATTTATTCTTTTCCAGCCTTTATTTTGTAATACCTACAGTGAAAAGGTACAATTATTTGGATATTTGGGTTGTAACTCAAATTCAAAAAAACTTTCTCATCGAGAAAAACTGATTATTGCCTCACAAACATTCTAAAATCGATTGTAAATAGTTTGAAAATATATTTTATACCTATACATAAACATGTCGATATGTATCATTTTTTAATCAGAGTTTAAATCATTTCATTTTGGTGTATTTGTCCATGAATCACCCATACCGGTTGCATACGTGCACGGTAAAAGCTTAAAAAATGTGTTAGTATTTTAGTGTCTGAATTTTCTATCCACAATTATTTATTATTTGAATTTTCTTAGAACGTATTCGTATATAATTTTATTCTGCTATGATATATCACAGCTGCTATATTAACTGTGCGTTTTTAATTCTACAGCAATAAATTATCATGTCAATCAATTTTTTTTTGAATTATTTAGTTTGGCATTCATATAAGCTTATGCACTTTGGTATGCCAGACCGACACTGCCACAGCGTCCTATACACATATATAAAGCGATTGCTGTAAGTCTGATGATTATGCGACGTTCGTATTAATCGGCTGACGAGTTTTTGTTATTTATATTAGACGGGTATTATGGTAGCCACTCGGATTAAGTCCGTGTGAAACATAATATAAAATATAACATCTTTCATCCCGTGTCGTCTTGTTCGGAGCTAGATATTTGCAGGTACCTAGAAAAGCGAAGAAAATTGATACTAACCGTGATGAACAATTTTATACAGCAAAATACGCTCATACAAACACAATCATAAAATACAATATATATATTATTATAATGTTATCTTACAGATATAAATATATAATCATAATAATAACAACAATATTATGTATTTATATTATGATACACACACGATTCCGCTGTCCACGGCTGTGATAATATATCTTATAATAATATTATATAGGTATTAATATATATTTAGTATAATATTATATGGGTACCTACGGCGGGCTCCCGCATCGGGCTGTGGTGCGTGCAGGCTACATCAGGACAAATATAATATATTACAGGTACGAGGAAGGCCGCCGTCGTGTCGTAAAGCTAATTCGGGATTGGGGAATGGGGGGAAACAAAAAATGTAGTATGGACACGTCCGGTCCACATATTTTAAAATATTATTGGAGTGCGTGCGAGCAGGTAAATAATGTAATGATACGACACCGTGAATACAGCAAAATATAATATGTTGAGAATAATAGTAATAAATAATAATAATAATAATAATAATAATAATAATGTATAACATATTATATTCATATTATTTTACATTATATTATTACATTTATACATACAGGTGTATTATGCGGTATAATAATTATTATTAAGTATAGGAACGCGACATGATTGACGGGCCCCGGTCCGCCGCCGCCCACGTCCTTTCGGATGCGTATTTATTTATTTTTGTTTTCGAGACGACTATAACGACCGAATAATATTATATAGAACGAGTACTTACCGCGGGTCGGCGAATGATTATCGTCGATTTCCATCAGCGAGTCCGCGAGTGTCTGTCGACGTTTTTTAATTATGCCCACACAAACGGCGATGACATACCGCTCGCGCATGTATCGCGTACCTATGTGTATACGGTCAACGGTGTAAGCAGTATTATATCTGTATCGTATGATTTTACACTTTGTTTAAAACAAGGTAAATTTGGCGGGAATTCCAATACACCTGCACGACTATTGCGTAAAATCTTCTCCATGCGAAAATTTAAGCACTTCGTGGCTGGTGTTCGAAGAATTCACAGATTTTGGATATAGTAGGTCCAGTACCTATACCAACCTATACGGCTACTAATTTTTACTTCTAATTTTGTTTGTTTCATTTTTTTACCCTCACATCGATTGTAAACTGTTATACGGTAATGATTCATACTGAATGTATAATGGTCCCTTCTCAATTATTAATCTGTCGTGAGTCTTCGGCCGTGATTGGACATACATCTAATGCGCAGGTTGCTAGGACCAACATGTTTTCCCCAAATGAAAGCTGATCCAGAAAAAATGGGGAAACCCGGAATCCCACTCTTTACAAGAAAGGACTGTTGAAAAACTATACCGACGTCGGAAAAAGCATTAATATTATGCCTAATTTAGATGTGTTATACATATATAATAAATACACAAAAAACCACTGACAAGATACGTGGGAGGCGACCCCAAACACAAACAAGCTTAAGAAAATAAAATTAACAATCGACCCATGGAAAACCCTCTCACCGCATCCAGGTACGAAGAAGTAATTATCACAAGGTCTCGAATTGGACACTCCCGTCTAACACACTTGCGCCTTATAACTAAAGAAGACTGCTCGACCTGTGAACTTTGTGACAAAGAACTGACGATCAAACACATCACACAGGAATGCCCCAAGTTTAAAAACTCCAGGAAAATTCTCAGAAATCCATCAACGATGCAACAAGCACTTCGCGAAGAGAACTATCAAATAAAATAACCACCATAGATTATATAAAAAAATTGTGCATCAAAAAGTTATCTATTCTATATTTTTATACATTCATTTTTTTTTTATATTTTTGTCTATTTTTTAAAACTTTTTTACATTTAATTCACAGAATACAATTTTTATAATTTAACCTTATAAAACAACAACACATTTTTAACCACACCTCTTTAGAGACAGTCCTAAGTCTGTATGAAGTGGGAAGGTATTTGTGTTGTAAAAAACAGGATTACTACCCAGATTTTAGTAAAACTTTTTTCGATGGGAGCCGTTTAGAAAAATCGGGAGCCGAATGGGATATGCCCGTATATACAAATTGTTCACAATTATAGACTTAGCAAAATTAATTAAAAAAAAAAAAAAAAATACTTGTACATAATTTATTTCACTTACTCCCTCTTAAGTTAAAAATAACGTTTTCTCATAGTTTTAAGACCAATACTTTGTAATTACCACAGGCTAATGACCTCAGAAGTTGAAGCCTTATTAACCCAATGAAAAAAATAAAAATAAATAAATACACGACACTTGGTCAGCCAGGCATTATCCTATATAAAGACGTAGTAGTTTGTGAGGGAAGATTTGCTGGTCCAGAAAAAATAGCGAATAGACCTAACACCAACACATGTCGATTTGTGAAGTTTTGGCTGACTAAAAAATTCCAGCAGTGAACCTACGCTCTGATCTGGCCATAAGTATACTGTGATTTTTACATTCATTCCGAGACTTATACCTGCCCTAAAATGGCAATACAGTTTCAAGATGTGGAGGAAATAAAAATGAAAACCACACTAGAATTTAAATTTTAAAGCCTTTGACTTCAAAACAGTTCCAAAACCTTTTTGAAGAACGGAAAAAAATTGTCTGGGACCATTGCATTTCGTCGAGAAGAGGCGGTGCTTTGATCATATATCTTTAAATATAATACTAACCGTAAGTTGTAACATTTACATGTGTTTATTAAAAATAAATTCCCAGTACTCTTTTACCAAACCTCGTAATACCAGCTTGGCTTATATCAAATCGTATCGATCGGTATCTAATTAATTTTTTACATACCTGTTGTAAGTCTATCCAATAAACATATTATCGAAAAATGTTGAACATTTTGGTACGACCAGTCAAACCACATTCGAATTCAATATGTGGTCTCCGACACCTTGTGCAGTGTCTTCGAATATACGTTGTCAATGTCTTTGTAATAATATACGATTATATATGTTATATAACAACTCAGTAGGTATTACCTGAACAGTTGTAGATTAAACGGCCAAGTGGACTGATCGACACAAAAAAAAAAAAAAACACGTCCCCGAATTTGACGGGTGGATTAGGTATGTTATAATTTTCATCGACATGCCGCATGGTGGCAATCAACAGCCATCAAAAATCGGATTCGTATACTATGGTCGTTGTTCAAAAAACAGTCCATTTAATAAAATGTGTGATTCATTATTAATTCATTTTCGAATTTCATACATAGGTAGTTTTTTTTTCGATTGCCCGTAACGAGAAACCCGTTATTCCGATAGATTTGTTGATAATATATTATTTTATATTATTTAGGTACACGCATAGTATAATGTGATGAGTTTTATACTTGCCAATATAATGTATTTGAATATTTCGGTAATCTGTTGTACGTACTAAATGTGTTTTCATCCTATCGAAACTCACAGTATTACAAACACATCATTTTGATTTTTCCACCACCGGAAAATGTATGTTAAACGTTAAGTTATAATATTTAAATACTATTGCGATCAAAATTGCTTTGGCCGCCAAAATATTTTTGAAAAAATGGTCCACATAGACTACAGCACATTAGTATAATCAGGTGGGTAGTAGGATAAAGATAATGTCAACAGATTGAATCACTTAAAAACTCAGTTCTATAATATTTAGACCGCAGTTCAAAGATAAGTATTTTTCGAGGGCGGTCGATCATCCTAATTTATGTATTAATTAATTATTTTAAATTATAACCATCAAACTACCGCTTAAAAATATGTACTACAATTTTACAAGCAACTAAGCAGTCAATTAAATGAGAATAGTAGCAATTAGTTTCTACTGAGATAGCGAGGGTTTGCATTCAATATCATTTTTTGTATGAAAATCGTTTTTAAATTTTCAACTTATCTTAAATACAGCGAATCTACAGTGAATTAGACAATAGCCATAGGTACAGTTTAAAATTGTTATGATTTCCACGGTGGTCAATGATCGAGGTATGGGCAAGGATTGCAAATGTCTGGGATTCGACTTATTTTGCAATATGTATGAGTAGTATTCACTACTATACTGAATATACTGCGCTAAAATAAATTCACGTGGTCAAAATTATTAAGATTTATAGCTTTAGTAGTAAGTATCACTAACGTATATATATTTTAATCAAAACAAAAATACAGTATTTCTTAACGCGGAAAACCCAGTACGGCAGTACAGTCATACTTTTCCATTGATTATTTCAAAATGACCAATTTTTATTTTAAAAATAACAATATTAATATTATGATTAATAACAATAATTATAAATGTTTTATTATTCATTACCGACTACTACTGGTATAACAATATTTATAATAAATTAATAGATTATTAAGACATATGTTGCAGTTTAGCCGGTAATAACTTGTGTTTAACATACACCCACATATATTATATTATTTTATAAATTATAATAATTAGTATATTGAATACATTAAGAATAATAATATTGATCGAAACACAATGTTCGATTTTGCATATAAATCGATGCGTAATACTCCATTAATATGATGATAATCAATATAACAACTGATTATGAATGCGAAAATCGAATTTAATGCTTAAACAAAAACCTGGTAGTTGAATTTACATACGTCATATTTCCATGATTAAAATATTAAAATGAATTCAGTGCCCTGTTTATTTTCTCTCTCTGGACATAAGACCTTTCAACTTTCATCAGAGCAATACAATTTTTTTGTGAAACGTGATCATTGTCAAATTATAACATTTCACATACTCGTAACTTTTATAAAAATTGAAATATCGAAAATCAAACGTACAATCATAGATAATGTTCCTAACTTTATGTTTAATTGTACTATCGAATATAAACTATATCGGCCTATTCACTTTAATATTAAAGCCTACTACATAATGTTTGTTCTGTTGAATACAAATTTGTAAAGGTCAGATAGAAAAAAACAAAATATGTTCTCTGACATCGTCTCATAAAAATTGCAAAAATACAATTGATTATTTATCTTAAATCTGAAATGAAATTACCCAAAGGTCTGGACTTCAGTCGTACACATTATTTCGTACAATATACAAAATGTAGAAAATTCTCATTAACTTAAACAAAATCAAGTTCTGATAAATGATGGTGAAACCTTTTCAACAAATACATAATATAATACACACGTTCGTGTACTTTTGTACGATGTTTTTAAAATTTTGGACAACGGATTTTAAACATTTATATCTTTTTAATGAAGGTAGGTACTATGTACTTTTTTATTATTTCTTGTGTAATTGTCGGATAGATTTGAACGATATCTGTTGTACTTATGAGCACCGCTATGAATTCATGAACATTTTGAGACGGCTAATGACTAAGTGCTAAGAGCTATTTATAAGTAATAATTGTATTTTACTAAACTAGTTAGGTACCTATAAACTCTAAATGTCACTAAAATTAAAGACCCGAATTCTCATTATAGATGCTAGATCAGAACATCTATGTTATATCAGATTAGAGTAATCATTTAAATATTTAATGAAAAACTCTGGTACTACCTGTCCAACCAAGATAATTATTACAAACAGATGTTTTTATATTTCGATCGAAATGTGTACAATATTTTCCTTGTTGGTCTCGTAGCATCACTCATTCACCCTATCATAGTATTTATAGTCGAGTTCATCCCCCCCCACGCTTATTCTATTTCAGTCACTCTCTCCCCCTTCATCTATGCCTTTGTCATTTTTGTCTACGAATGTGGGCATAATATAATAATAATTTATATTGATATGCATTATGATTACGCTTGGGTAAATTAAATTTGTCAACCCACGAACGAGCCGTGAATACAAACAAAGGACATTTTCCAATAGTGGTAAGTGGTATGGGTCGAATTAACAATCAGATAAGAATAAAAACTAACAAGCGTAAAATTAATATATTTAGTTAATCTCTTGTGAAGGATCTGGAACAGGAATCATATTATTCCGATCGATTCACAGGACATTAAACCCAATTTCATTTTGTAACAAATGATAGGTTACATCAAATAGGTAGTCTATAACGTAAACGTAGGTACCCATGCACACGCAATTAACTACTATTAATATCCGCCTCTGTGCGCACGCTTGAACAGTCAACAATAGAAACTGTTTGTTTGTTTATTTTAATTTATTGCGTTATAACCTCGAAGAAGCCAAACCGAACTGTACGGACAATATAATATATTATTCTAATATGATATTACTGTATTGAAATAACAATATGTTATGTTATGACATTGTAAAATAGCGCGAGATCGAAATGTGCTCTTTTATTTGTACACTGCACATTATGCAATTTGCATTAATAAGTAGGTAGGTAGGAAGGTATATAATAATATAATATGCGTATTATATTATTCTGCTGTGAAGCGGAGACGTATGTACAATACTAAACGCTCGGAATAGATTTAAAAAAAAAAAAAAAAAAATTGTTTTCGAAAAAGCGCTACTCGAAGAAAATAATAGGTATAATTTATCGTCGAAAAACCGCAGTCGATCCGAAAAGATAGAAATCAAGGTTGATGCGAGCGCGAGATAAGACCGCGATTACCTATAAATGAAACGGTTTTAATTTATGGATCCATACACATATTTTTCTAATAACCATTAAAATAATAATTATACTGGAACATGTAAACCTACGTCTCTATTTGAACGTGAGGCTTGCGCACATTTATGTACCGCGAGCCCAGGCCAACACATACGTATATGTTTTATTATATATAGGTTTATCGTGCACGGAGGTATATATATATATAGTGGCTTAAGTATTTACACACTTCGCGGCCGACGGAGCGGATGTCGGGGGGAAAAAAAAAAACGTTTATTACGCTCGTCGGTGGCGGCGCAGGTGTATAATTTTATGTATAAATAATAAAAAAACGGGATATCGTATTATATTATTATTTTACCGTGGAAACGATTAATTAATTTACCCACTGCATCGCTCGCAATCGGGAACACCGATTTATTTTAATATTCCAAGCCGATTTTCATGCGCATTATAATTGCAACGCATTCGTAATAATAATATAATACACTCTCACCCTCCTCCGTACAAAAAATGTATACAACACATAATATAGTACACATAGGTATATTGTAAAACGTAATAAACTCTGTTGATTTCCGCACTTAATAATATTATATAGGCGAACCAATATCATTGCCAACTCTTTCCGTAAATCATTATATTATGCACATACCAGCCCGGTGCCTACATAGGTACGACCTGTATATTATTATTATTATTATGCGATAAAGTTCCACGGGTATAATAAAACAACGGGTTCAAATAATAACATGCAGTTTTTCGTCGTAAACTGCAATTTACAATATAATTTTTATTAGAACATACTTTATTATTATTACATAACACAAAATAATATCATCATACGTAATAATTACATCGTTTGGATTTAGCGTACTGTTTTCTAGAATGGAAAATATCAATATTTGATTAAGACTTGAATTTTTTTTTTGTTTTAATCATGGCTTAAATATACAAGGTTATTGCACATAGCCAAATTGTTATCAAATTAAAATAAAATGGCAGCGTAAGGGTACGGTCCATATCATAGTATATAATATCATAATATAGCCAGTATACGTCGTCCCCTTACGCTGTCATTTTAATTCCTTAACGTGATAAAATGATATAGTGGGGGTACTATTGCAATAACCTTGTATATTTAAGCCATGGTTTTAATTAGAAAATACCTTATATGAAATCTATTATTATTTGTCTACATCGAATTCTTCTAAAATTATTATTGGCTAACCCTATAATTTCAATTATCATTAAAAATAAAAATACATCAAAAATGGATTCCGCATAACTTAGTTAGAGTACAAGCTGACATTATAACTTGAGTCGTTGTACAGAAACGAATTCGGTTCATTTAAAAGGGTTATAATAGTTTTGTCTACCTTCTAAAAGGTCTGAATAACGGTATACAAAAACTAGACATATCATTCCCATCACCATTCACGTTGATTTATCTAGTTTACGGTCAAAATTTAAAAGTACACTTAAAATTGTAATTTTTTTTTTTATAAGCAAGATTTATTAACGCAGTTATATAAAACTGTTTGAATAATACGTACAATTTAGGAACAAGTTAAAATGATAATGGTACATGCAATCACAGCATGCCGCACGAGGTCCACTTTTTTTAATTTGGTATTGCGGGTACTTAATATTTCTTGATAATGTACAAAATGTGTCGTTCTGCACACTGCGATTTTAGTGTCCAAATAAAAACGCTCACAGACACGAGCGCATTTTTGAGATAATCGATCCGGGCGAAAAATTAGTAGTATAAATCCAAAACGTAAACACGATTTCACAGGTGGGTGGTAAAAAAATCGAGCTTAACGTTTAAAAATCGTATTTGCTTATAGTTATGATTCATAAGGTCAGGTCATAACTTATGGATATCGTCAGGGCAATATTATGATATCGTCTCTGTAAACAGTTAGGTACCTACACTATACACGCCGCGATAGCTGATGATCACGCGTGCCTACACGTGCGAGTCTTAAGTATTCCAGCCGACTTTAGTGCGTTTCAGCCCGTTTCTATACCACTAACGACCGTCCAGAGTTATAATTAATGACGCTGTGTGTGTGTACACATCATATTTTATCATATTACACACACACACACACACACACACACACACACACACACACACACACACACACACACACACACACACACACACACACACACACACACACTAACCGACAAACGTGTGTACGCAAGACGTACAATAAACAAATCATTATTATGCGTTATACAGATTATACGAATGTGTGTGATATTATAATATAAGACTTGGATCTAGATATTAAGATTGGTATTTGTGTTTGGCCACCTATAATAATTATCGGTACATATTTTAGAGTCCAAACAATCCGTTCGACCGAATGGGACGCAGCGTACATATTATATAGTATAGAGTATAAACACAACGGTAGTTGTGACAAAAAAATTAAAATAGCAACGCTATTCGATATTTCTCCTCGATACAAGGGTAATCTGCGAATCGTATTCAATAAATGTTTTTGTTATAATAATAGTAACCACGACGACGAAAACCTTACGAAAATTCGGTCAGAAACAAAAAATGTTGTATTCAGTCTAAACACATATTAATAATCATATTATATAAAGAATTATTGCTGCTTAATAATATTATGCATGTGGGTAAAAACGCAGAAATCTCTTAAAAACGATTTCATTATTTAGAGAAGTGAAAATTAAGCTCAACGTTCATAGTATTCTATATATTTATGTACAATATATATCTACTACACAGGTAGGAGTCATTTATATTATAAAAATATTATAGCGACACATTATTATAGTATATGTTCCGTTTCGATTTCTATTGGCCAATGTCACCCGCGTGGTACAACAATAAATTATAATATTATACTATAATGTTATTGTATAGGTATAGTACGGCCGATACAGAATATAATCAGTTATGTATTGGGGTTTCAAAACAGTTTTATTTTTATAAGTCTAAAAAAAAAAAAAAAAAACTATAATAAATAATGTACATACGTTTACAATTTCACAAACAGGTTATGCGTGCGTATAGCTAATGATAATAATTTTTTTAACGTGCAGAACATGTAGGTATATTACCTATATAGATAGAGAACATTATTTTGTTTACGATTAAAACGTATTTCCTTTTCCTCGTACTTACGATAATATATGGTTCCAATCAATTCGCAACGCTTGTTAGAATATCGGACGAATAATATTCGATGTCCAAGTGTCCAACACGTGTGCGTACCCAATACCGCGTGTGGTGGTGTGAGGTTATTGTAGAAACGGTACGAAAAAGAAAACACAAGAATATTTTTAATGGTACCTTGTTTTTTTTACGAAAAATACTAGTATTATGCATGCGTTAAAAATTATGGTTTCTACGAATTATACGAGTGGAATACCTATGCTATACGTGTATTTTGCTGTTTGCCCAAACGATAACGTCATTTTTCCGTACAGAAATCGATGATAAATTATAGACATCATCATGTGCAGTATTATAATACTTTGTTCAAGACTATTGTATAGGAACATTTAACCTTCGCCGTAAGTCGCGCGGGTTCGGAGCATCTATCCGTCGAGCGGGGTAAACATTTTCCTTGATTAAACATGACATGTTATTTTTCTTTAACATATTTTATTCATTTATTCATTTGAATTTTTTTTTTTTAAACAAATATGTAAATAAAAATCGATTTAAACATTTTTTTTTTTTTTTAATCTAATATAATGACATACCTACATAGAAGCTTTAGATGGAATTCCATCTCTATTGCACCGCCCAAAATAATATTAAAACATGTGTTAAAATCTGTGGGATAATAATTTTCCCCGAGTGACCTACTGTAGAATGATGATCAGTGCAAGCGGTAAATAGACTGGTGGCCAAGTACTTTTTTGAAAATAGGTAAGAAATGTTTTTACTAATACATTTTAGTAAAATTATTGGTGTAGGTCAGGCATTTCAAACTGAAATTATTATTGGGGCCAAATATATTAAAGAGTTTACTACCTATTTGGTCTTTTTTCCTAATTTTTTTTGGGTAAAAAAAAACATTTTATATACATTTTTAATTGCATTCATTACTTACAATTATATTTACCTAGTTTATACAATAATTATTAAACTACGATTTATCAGAGGATAAGACTGAAGAGTAACGTAATGTATAACTCTCACTAACATGGTTGTGACACGAAAAGAAAATTGCAGAATTTTTTTTCAACTAATTGTTTATCGCTGCAGTTGCTATCCACGGACATTAAGAAAATTAGCCAGGGGCCATGACATGCCCGGTGGAGGTAGATACCGAGGTTGGTGGCTTGTCATAAGTCCAGAAAAAGCGTGGAGGGAACATTTGCCTCCACAGCATTTATACACGACACTTCATAATATTATGTACGTCACGTCTGCTACTCTTCATAGTTTTCATCACTTCATCCGCAACCATCATAGGAAACACCGGATGTTGACGACGGAATGATTCGCAGCAGAGTTTGCGTAAGACCGTTTGTCCTTGAGATGCGATTTAAGAATACGATCGAGGGACAATAAAATATCATATATTATGAACACTATTTTTGTTATTATGGTGTGAAGTGCGATGGGTACGCGGAATTAAAGCGTGCCATTTTCGTATGCTAATGTAATTATATTGGACTCAACGGTGAGATGACATATGTATAGTATTCAATTAAAAAAATATATACATACGTGTAAGTAAATGATATATTATTTACTATTTGTTACGCGAAAACCTCGCATTGTAAATAATACGCGAGATATACATATGAGCAAAAAAAAATCTAATTACGAAACTCCGCCTGCGGAGAAACATAATAACTGTTGCGAAACTGCATGCTTGGTTTTCCGTCCATCCTATGCAGTTGCAGCAGTCCGAGACCGTCCGATGCACCGCACTGCACCAGCACTGCAGACATTATTATTATATGGCCGGCTACGTCATTCGATCCCGAGAGTTGAAATCACCGTGCTATTACGATACTTATATGTATTTATACGATGGTAGATGGTTTGACGTTTGATTATTTTATTAATCACTTAACTTATGATATATGTGCATAATATTGTAATAATATCGTGGCAGCTATAATAATATTTCGAATAAAATATAATTTACGAATGCAAAAACATGTACTGGATTATCACGAATGCGGCATTCCTCTACTAGCTGAATATTTGAAACAGTATATAATATTTTTTAGTACCTGTTTGAAGTTTGCATTCTTGCGTATATCACTAGCAGAGCAACCACTCGATAAAATGTCCATACAATTTTACTTAAATTGTTGAGCTTTGGTGGAGCCTCTTTTTATGCTATCCACCCAACCTTGAACTTTATAATTCCAAGTTATTGAATCGCATTAAAATATATTTTACTTACAACCTTAAAAACCCATTTAGCAAGTTAAGTACCTGGGTTCAGGCGTACGTAGGTAGTGTCATAAAAAACAAGCTCGAGCAAGCGTCCGGTGATGTTCAACAGGTGTCCAACAAAGACCAACTATATTCAACAAGTGTCTAACGAGTCAAGGACTAAATTGTTTTTTTTAAGGTTTTGCTAAGCGATAATGAATGATAACTTCACGTTTCTTCTAAGTTATTACGATTCACCTCTATTTTAAATATCAGAATTGTATTCTAATCCAAATTAGTTTTAAATTTATTTAGTAGAAACTATTACAAATATTTTAAAATGTAGGAACCTATTTATTATACCCACCTATATAATAATACATTAATACGTATTCTAGAAAAATCAGTTTTGTTTCTTATTTTTGCTATAAAAATAATGAAAAAGCAATATTATTGCTTTTATTAACTCAGTTACCTTTCAAATGTAATGTATAGCTGATATTATATAGTGTTAATAAATTCTGCCTAACATTATACGACGCTGCCATAATATCTGAATGATACTATGTTGTATATTTTGAACTGGTATATACTATTTACCTTCAACATAATAAGCACATTTCAGAAAACACACAAAATATATTTGCATATGTTAGCATTTAATAAATAATTTCCACCTAACCTCCATGCCGTGTTAATATTCTGTATAGATATACTTCCATTAAAAATGTTCGTTCGGTGCCGTGAAGTGTGGTGCAGGTCATTTTAAGTTGGGATTTAGATTTTTTTTTAATCTGAGTATGCGTATGTAGTGATCGAGATCACTGAAATAAGATTATATTATTTCCCCCGAAAAATAACTGCGAGATGTAAAGCATTGGTACACTAAAAATGTTCGCATAATTCAAGTATACCATCATATTATTGTGTACCTAACATGATATAGTAACTAACCAGTTATAACTAATTTTGTCCTCGTTTATACTCAAAAACGTACATTTTTTAGGTCACAAAAAGACTGAAAATAAAAATAATATAATCTCATTTCTCGACATTATTTAGTAGGTAGAGGTAAATGCACAATATAATAAATTAATAAAAAATGATATTGAATTTGACAAGTACCTATTATTATAAAACTACGTCTACGTGTACCTACGATCCATTCTCGACGACCACGCGCGGTTCATCACAATTTTAGGTAGGTAAGCAGAAATCATTGGAGATATGATATTTATTATATATTGTAATTGTTGATGTCTGCTGCAGGTGTAATGTAATAATGTATTATTTATTTTTATTATTATACCTATTTCTCAGCATACGCCTATATTATAACACCCTGTAATGTCACGTACTCACATGTATACATAAATCGACTATTGGCGGCACACGGTTCGGTGTTATAATGCGTCTTTTAGATGATAAAATAGAGTACGTCTTTAGAGTTTCGAAATGAATACTGTACGACGATGACGTACCTATTATACACGTATGTACTACGGACGCCGTTATGTGTGTGTGTGTGTGTGTGTGTGTGTGTGTGTGCGCGCGTGTGTGTGCGTGTTTGTATATATATATAATATATACGTATAGGCATGTATAATGTATATAGGTACCTATATACGTATAATGTAATAAAGGTATATATACATATATATATATAATATATAGGACATGGGTACGTAAATAGTATACACGATACGTGTTATATGCGTTGTCGCGTACGATTTATTGGCAGTTATCCTTTTTTAAACAGATAAAACGCCAAAGTATATACATTTAGCCATTTAGGTTTACAGGTTTTCAGACGCCCCGTTAAAAGGAATAACTAATAGTAAGACGTGTCGAGTGTATAGGCGGTATTTTATATACAAACAGTGTATACTCTGTACAGTGTACCTATTATTGTTTATTTTTTTTTTCCTTCGATATTTGATGTGCACACCAAAATAATATGTTTCTATATACATATCAAAACGCTCACGCATATATAATATATATGTGTATATTTCTTGAGGGTACTGCCATATAACACGAGGGATATGCGACAGACGAATACAGTTATACCTTTTAAAAGATACGTAGGTACCCACAATCATTCACCATTGTGATCTCGACCACCAAACTTTACATAGAGAAAATACATAGAGACACACTATTATTATTGAAGACATTCAAGATGCTTTGTTTCTGTCGTGTGCCAAGCCAATATCTTAGGAATATTAAATTACTCTATACATATTTATAAATGTTTTTCTCACTTGTATTTTGCGTGTTTCTCTGTGATCATCATCTTGTACCTAATTAATATAAAAATAAAGGTAAAAAAAAATCATTCTTTGGATTTTCCGAGGTATTGCCTAGTTCATAGATAAAGAATTACTCCATAGTTACCCATAAATTATTTTATACACATTAATATTTTATTAGTATACACTTATTACATACTGTTTAAGTTACGATGAACTCAAGATATTGTTGAATTATTAAATCGTCATTTTAAAGGCGTTTTGGACAGCGTAAAATCAGCAATATAGGACCAAGTAAAAAAATTAAAAAATACCTACCAGGCACAGAACTACAGCATCACCGAACGCGATATGTTGCCGAATTCACGCTTATTTTACAGAACAAAGTTTACATAATTTATAAAAAAATAGCAATCAGGTTTCGCCGATTCTGAAAACTTGGTAGCTATATTTTTGACAAATTAATGTATTCGGTAATAGTGTCGTTGGTTTCATGAATTATTATTCATGTAAATAATTACTGGACTGCAAGGCGAGCGTATGGAATGTGAGTCTTCGAAGGTACATAATGTTTATAATGTTGCGATGCTTCCATTATTTTATACGCTTATTGTAGTTTTTGCGAACGATCTCGTGGCTCATACAATGGGAGAGGGTGAAGGGGTGATCTCCTCTTGCCCATAACCTGTGTGATTTTACTTAATTCTAATGTTCTATTATTGTTTATATGGTTGCAATATCATTATAATAATAACCAGACTACATGTTTGCCGGCAATAGAACAAAATACAAATAATACAAATACAAATCACTCATAAATATAATATTACAATACTATGTCGTTGATACATCGTTTAAATATTTTTTGAAAATCCACTGCCCCCTCTTCCCACGAACCATCTCTGGATCCACTATTAGTAGAATGTCTAGTTTTGGAAAAGTTCACTGAAGCAAATATCAACCCACCGAATAACTAAACCATTGGCAATGTAAAATTGTATAAATACAATAACTAAACAAATAACAATTATCAATAAACGGCTGTGAATTAACTTATTGATTCATACGTTTTTTCGTACAAATTATATATTGTAAATTTTCACTAAATATTGTTTTTTTTTTCATGGACCGATTAGTCCGGGGCAGATGTTTCGTGTGGTAGGTACCTAAGTGATAAACAATAGTATTATATTATTTATAGTTATAAATATTTTACAGCGTAGAGTAGAAATCCTTGATGAATGAACATTAGAAACCTATAAAACATAGTTAGTCAAACAAGTAGAACCTATAGCTGATAATATACTGCAATTCGTTTCTGTTCCAATTTCAAAACTACCAAACACTGTGGTTTCATTTTATAGGTATAATAATTATCCGAAGGCACATTACCGCGATAATTGGCTTTTTTTTATTTGTACCGAACGTATACTGTACGCGCGCGTGTGTGTGTGTGTGTGTGTGTGAATCGGTAGCCGAAATTCCATTTCCGCTTTACCGCCGCCGGACAAAATGTACGCCCGACCATTGGCGGTGCTGCTCTAAATAACACCTTATATTAATATATGTATTATATTCGTTGGGTGCCTATGTGTATAATACACCTATAAATTATAACGTGTACGGAGAAACACGATATTATACTTTGTACATTACAGTGTTACATAAGTAGGTACGGCCCAATTGACCAGACACGAAAAAAATAAATAAATAAGGTACACCTGACAATATGAATATTATATAATATAGAGCAAAATATAATATGATAATATTCACGCTTATAATAATATGCCCAGCAAACTCCGAACTAGAAATAATAATAATAATAATCATTACACTCGCTAAATACCGCAATATACAATAATATAATATAATCATACAATGTATTACAACTTACAAGTAGGTACCGTATATAACGTGATAATAATTATTGGTATAACATGAATGTCCATCTATATTCCAAAATGGCTACACCGCATGTACCTGTTTATTTATCTTATTGCAATAATGCTTATACACATACGTGTGTCTTATAAATGGTAAATATCATCACTATATGATACCATAATTAAGATTAGTTTTCACTGTACGCGCGGTTCTGTTTAAGATATTTTCTCTTTTGATCGTTCATACTCAAGTACGAGATCTTCTTAAAAAATACCAATAAATGGCTGCGTCTACATGCGCACATGGGTCCCTTGCTGTAGAGAACACAACAATATGGAGAGAGTCGAGACAAAACGTTATTGAAGTCGTAAGTTTTTAATCGTTCCGAAACGACATAAGAAAACAGTGGATAACAACGCTTATAATATTTACACAATATTCCAGTGTCATTATGAGTTTCCTACACATTAGTTAAGTGCACTAATATAATATCGTATACAGTAAGCCTGAGAAAAAGGAGAGTTGGTAATTTTTCTAGGGTTTTTTTTAACCATTGGGGATTTACTTGAACAATTAGTCGTATCGACTTTATAAAAGCACAGTGCAAAATGCCTTAGATCAACGGTTCTTAAAATTTCAATGATCGTAGACCCCTGACGGAAAACTTTTAGAAATCGCGGACCCTCTACCAATTTTCTTCCCCTTTTTTTTGTTACAAAATATCTCTTGTTATCGCAATCAATATTTTAATACTTATTTATATTACAAATCACATCAGTAGGTACATAAAAACACACTCATTTATAATTATTTTTATTATACATAAGACATAATGTTATATAAAAATGCAATATTTTATTTTTAGATAGAGCCACCGCGAACCGCCGACATCAGGATCGGACCATAATTTAAGAACCACTTCCGTTGTTAGTAAATATTCCTGAAAGTTCTTGGTTTTTTGTGGTGAAATATTTTTGAATTAGTCCGTTATAATTTATAAAAATTGGTCAGTCTCATATTTGGTGTGCATTTAAAATCATCCGAAAGGTGACCCTGCTTGCTGCACCTTGTGCAGTAATATATTTCAAAATAACTACTTCAAATGACTTGTATCCAGTCCTACATAATGTTGGGACACAAATACTGTCTGCAACAGATTTATATTTAACACAAAACCCGCGAAATAAATTAAACGAATTTCATTACACATTTGACGGCTGTGCTGCAAATCACTTATAAGACGTATTTAAAAATGAATTTAAATTTACATAAGCATTATACAGCACCTATTATAAATGTAATGTATTTAAAATTAGCATTAATCTTATGTACGATCTGCTGAAATTGTGAGGTCTGATTAAAATTGAACCATAAAATAAATAAACAAAACACATTCCTTTGATCGCTGCATGAATAATAATAATATGTTATATTGAAAAAAAATCATAAAACGTCATATCGGTGGACGAAAATAATTAATGCGAACAAAATCCATGCTGTATGACTAAAAAAATTCCCCCGTAGATAAAATAATATAGACTTACCTGGTGTATTACTGAGTATTAGTTACTCGGCGTAAAAAATTTACATTTACTAACAAAATTGCTCGCGAAACTGAACAAATCATTTTCTATGGGATTTACGAGTAAACTGCATCGAATAAAATATAATATGGTACTTTTACTTTAAAGTTTAAATAGCTTAATTTGTTGCTTGTTTTTACAAATATTACACTGTTGAACTGTAAAATGTATACTGTATGTTTCATTACTTGTGCATTTCGAAACTATATCTACCTCTACCTAGAATATTACGAGTATAATCTACATTTAAGTTCAAACTGCTCTCAAACCTTGAGTTTAATATTATATTTTGAACGTTTGAGATCAGAAAATTTTAAAACAAACAGCTAGTGTTATTCTATATTTCTCAAATTGTTTCAATTTAATTTGTAATCTTTTAATGAGGCAATATGATTTACCAAATTCATACAATATTATGTTCAAATCATTTCAAACATTCTAATATTTTTAGTTGTTGAGATTTGCCATAGTCTTATGAAAACAGTACCGGCTAAATTCGTCTGCGATTTTACTATCTATCGTTCATAGCCAAGGATTATATCATACATAGACGTACCCCCACACCCCGGATCGTTATATACTTTTTGCATCCTTAATAACTTAAATAGTAATGTAATTAGTACCTACATATCTATGCAAAAGGACAAGGTACGCTAATCTATATTTTCTGTACAAAGAAAATCTATGGACCATAACAATGTTTTTTTGTCGATAAGTAACTACGACGACGAAAAATCGGTCGGAAACATTTGATCGTGTATCCAGCACGAAAACCACACCCATGTCTTAAAGATGAAAAATAACAATGACACCATGACCATGTTGGTTTAGGTGAGAAAATCGGTGAACGAATAACATTCTGCTGTTATCAATTAGGCACATAGGGGGACGAGGTGACCGAGTGGTCTGACGCTTCCGCAGCAGGTCGCGGTTCGATCCTCGGCTACCGGGCGGCATTTTTCTCCGGACAAGTCGCGGTGACCGGAGATTAAGTGCTGCCTTCCCCCACCCCCGGGGCATGGCAGAAACCTACGGGTGCCCCATTCGAAATTCTGCCAAAACAAACACACACGTGTTCCCCCTACCGTACCAAAAACCTACAAACCATCAATACAAAATCTACAATACCTACTAATAGCTTATGGCCACAGTTTCCGGGCTCAAAATGAATAAAAAAAAAAAAAAATTAGGCACATACGTATAATATTATGCGAACCGTTCGTTATTATCGGGTGGACGATATGTGTTGCCTTCTTTGCATTATCACACACACTTTGTTCGATTTGTACAGGGTGATTCTCTTGGCTGGCCGAGACCAGACAGCAACGTCTCGGTAACTATATATACCTATATGGGATTTTTCAATTATATATATTTATTTGAACGCCAACTAGCACTACTTTACATTTTTAGACGATTATCGTAACTCGTATTATACGTTCTAAACATTTAGAAGTTTAAAAATGCTTGTTATTATACAATATTGGTATATTTTTTTTTTGCGCTAATATTGCCCACTAGTTTACTGTACAATACTCACCTTGTGTAATAATATTATGATAGATGTACTATTAATATACAAATGCATTATACGCACTCTGAGAGCACTCTGACTATCGGTGCCGTTTGCGACTATCGGCAGTCCGCTGGTACCCATATATACCTTACCTGTATTATGGTTGCATATATAATATAATATTTTAGTGGGCGAAACGGTCTCTGTCTCTTTCTCTCTCTCTCTCTCTCTCTCTCTGCATATACCTACCTGGTACGTCATATAATATATAGTAGATATAATATACACGCTCGTGTAATAATATAGCAATAATAATATTATATTATAATGTAAGAAACAACGAACACAAAGTCGAGTTGCCCACGAAGAATCGCGGTGTATGTGTATATACGACCTCGTCGATGATAACATAATAACACACACACACACACACACACACACACACACACACACACACACACACACACACGTGTTGTCAGTGTGTGTGTACAATATAATATTATTTTGACCACCCGAAAGGTTTCCCGAACGCGATAAAAGATGTGTGGCTGGACGAAGTGACAAGACGACTGTAATTTAATAATATCAAATAATATTATTACTATAGGCAGATGAAACGAATAGATAACATAAAAAATATTGTAAGCTCTTTATTTGCATACACATCTGTGTGTGCGTGTGTACCTACCTATATGGCTGTATAAATATTAAATATTATGTTATATATTATTATGCTCACCACGAGTATAATTTTTTGCCACACATTATATTATTATTATTTATTTTACAATAATATAATATGTGACAACAACATCTGTTCCCAGCCGCCTCTCATCGTATTATTATGAAGACGTATTTTTGATAAAATATTATGTTGTATTGTTGTCCTTCCTGCAGCGAGTATCGACTTACATGATATTATTATTACATACATAGTATTGCCCGAGTGCAGTAGTCGTTGTACGTCGTATTAATATTTAATAACGCATACTATCATCGCATTATCGTATTATGATAATATAACTGGTACAGTTTATGCGACGTTTCGTCGTGTGCACGAAAATAAAAACAGTTCGAATTGCGTTTAAGCGACTGCACAGATTTTACGACGCCGGACGCAGTCGGCTAAACGAGACATTATAGTCCATAGATGACAATCAAAATAACTGTAAAAAATTGATATCACAACAACTATCGTTCTGCACGGCACCAACGACATATGCACGACCGTAAGTCTCAAAAGGTTCGCGTTCTTTTTTTATGTGCATATTACTATTCAAATATCCAAATGAATATTACGCTGCTTATCCGTCGGTGGCATCGCAGCATGATAATAATAATATACATTTTCGGGTAAATAATAAATAACATCCCGAGTGGTATACCTATACATAAGTACCTAGGGTAAGTACAAAAAATATTATTACGTATTATAAAAAGATAAAATACAATAATTAATTAAACGGTATAAATACTTACGTCATGCTTCTGGTTTAGAACGAGGAACTAAGAAAAAAATGAATTTTTTAACTTGATTACTGGTAGATGGCAATGTGACATATTATATCTCGAGAACGCGTTATGGGGTTGAACGGTCCGCAACCATAATCTCCAGATCTCGAAAATACTGTGCAGTTCGTTGTTTATTGGTATAACCATCACTATAAACAGTCCAGTTTACCTTGTCACTCGGTAACCGTTACGATTTGAAACAGAAAAACAGTGTTCTAAAAAGTTATATTATATCGAATAAAAAATTAAGTGTCCTGACCAACGTCTTTGCAAAATCTTGACGGTTTCCGAGTGCCGAGGTGAACTGTCCAGGATTATCAGCCCAGTCCTAGAGCATGGATAATTTTATGAAACGACCCTCATAGACCCACATAATATTGTATAGCTGTGGTTTGGAAAGACATAAGAGAACATTGATAGGTGCACGAGTTTTACCTACGAATTATTATATTGATTCTTCTCCGTTTCCAAGCTTCTTAATTGCCAATAAGCGACTTATATCCCGGATAAGTAATGTCTCTTATTATTTCTAGATAAATCGTAATTCTTTTTTTGCTTCTGCATGCTTCACTTAATGAATTATGTCTCAAGAGTGTCAGTTCGACCCACGCTCGCCTATCACTACACATAAACTATTATACACATCATTTCCATCCGTCGCTTTGGTTGTAATCGTCGACTTTAATGGTCATGACTATATGATTGTTATAATTTATTACGGTGTAGCATGTAGGCAATATAAAGGTATACAGATTATTTGCCTTGGTGTCGTTACGCTGAATCTATTTTTGAAGTAATAACTTATGTTCAAATCAATTTTTATCAATCAGAATTTCAAATATGACATCGCACAGTAGTTATAATATATATATATACGATTTCCTTTTAAATATAAATCACACCCCCGTTCGAGGCATAACTGAACAATTTTGTGAAGCATACTTTTTTTTAAAATTTACTTGAAGATGGTTTGGTTGGTTTTGTCAGGCGCAGGCTTGGCCTATCTCTAATTATTGCTCTCACATTATCTAGTAACACGCGCATATATACACGGTAATAGATCATCGTACACTGAGCATTCGTGTGGCATTTAAATCATTCTGGAATATTAAGGAGGTGCGCATTATATAATATATAGTACACCGTGCGTGACATTTGATTTATTACCCAGTGCCAACGAATAAAACGAGTTCAATAATATTGTAATGATTATGAGTTTTTTTTCTTTTGTGGGCTGCAATAATATGCAGGTAGCTCGCGGTTCCTGCTGCTTCTTATCGTCTGTCGCAGAATTCGACACAAGTCTTCCGGCGTGACTGAACATCACCACCGTACCATTATATGGCGTTGGATCCAACTGTAGAGTATACTTAGACCTTATATAGATACGAAGTTAGTATAAGGCCTACGAATCGAACACTGCACGTTGCAGTCATCGTACAATGTCGTCACTGTTGTATAATAATATCGCAATGAGAGTTAAAGTCCATATTATGTGGGTTAAACCATTCTCCTGGCTAGTCGAAAAATACATTTTGCATTGGGCACACTATATTATTTAGGTGCATAATATGGCAGCTCTCTACAGTGCAGGTGTCATTTCAGTTTTGTAATTCCACTTCGATAGAGAGGGTAAAAGTCTTGACTATCTCAAATGGATAACATATAAAAAAAAATACCGAATAAATATATTTCAACTATTCATAATTTCTTAGTACACTAAAAATACGCTTATTCGTCCAAAATATAAAAATAGGCATGTTTTTGCGCTAATCAAATATTGTAAAGGTTAATCGGCAATAACCGAGCATCAGCCTATCTAGCTGCTTTTAAAATCAGACAGGGATAAATGTTCACATTGTCAACCCCCAAATTACACCCCTGGCTCGGTGGTTTTACTGATTTTTATCCACGACTGCAGAATTCGACGGTTCAATAACTGCTGAGTCCTCTGGTGTGGCTATAGACACAACGCCATACAGGGACGGATCCAAGGGGGAGAGGCTAGGGGCCCAGCCCCCTCAGACATTTAATTTCCCAATTTTTTTTAATAATCCCACAGATCTTGATATTACCTACCATATTTCAAATTACATGCATATCTGATAATATAATATATTATTTTACGTATCATTCTGGGGTGCACAATTTAAGATAGTACTTTCTTAACTCATGGTGGACAGTGCTTCCAGTATTTTAATTTTTGCATTAACAAAAAATTGTGGCCCCCTTCCCCCAGATCTTTGCTCTGAATCCGTGCCTGACGCCATGAGACAAGCCATCCATCCATTGGATACCATTGGAGTAGCAAGTTGAAAAAAAAAATGGAAAAAATAGAAAAGGTGTACGTCTCGAGGAGCAAATAAATAACCTACGAGAGTTGTACACATTTATATTATATTATACTATGTGTGTATTATATTATTATATTGGGCACACGATGTAGTTCATATGGTGTACCTATGCACGCATTACAGGTAGGTAGGTAGTAAATATTATACAGGCATATACCTACAATAAATACGACTATTATTTATTATTTATTACTATTATTATTGTTAACATTATTATTATATTATTGTACATTATACAAATATTTGTGTTGCACCGGTGGTCTATAATAATAATATTATGCGCTATATAATATTATTATAAATCGTATTAATGGGTATGTATGCAGAACGTTTAACAAGGTATATTACTATATTATGTGCCGCGGTCGTTGGGTTATGCACGGTATTTTTATTTTTATTTTTTCGTACTCAAAAGTAATAAAAACAACGACATTAAAACGAAAGTATGTGTGTACGTACAATATAATAATGGTAATAATAATGCGATATTTTTTAGCGACGTGGATTTTCAGTGTCTTACACGACCCGTGTAGGCAGGCGCCGGCCGTTATTTACAGCGTTGTCGTCGTGCCACGATTACCAGCTAACTCATCTATAATACATGCTATAGCGATACTACATACATATCATGTGTACGTACAGACATAGGGTTCAAGAGTTGTATAATATTAAAATATAAAGTACCAATAGTTACCTCCTGTGCGTGGCTATAATACTATATTATACATATACAGTTTAATAGATATTTTACGATTTGCAGATAGTTCGACATTTATCCGATCGGATGGTATTATAACGGTTTTTTTCTAGTTCCAGAAACGATTTCGATAAGTCTCAAAACGACGACTGTCACGCGTGCACCGCGTACTTCGCACTGCGTTAATGTCCAATAAAAAACAGTTTTTTCCTTTTTTTTTCTTTAATAACGAATTTATCCCTTTTCTTAATTTTGGATTTTTTAAGTCTCAGACGAGTGAACTTAAACACTTTGGTACTTTTATAAGGAACGAAAAATATCATAAATCAATTTAATATGGGGAGGGCGTGGGGAGCTACCATAACTGAGTTCTGTTAAATAATAAATACAGCCATAAATAGTTGGATATTAGGCTTTAATACAGTATTATGTATTCATACACTGCAGAAGCAAAGATGGGCAAGTTACTCGATTAGTTTTAAACTTGCAACTGCCGCAGGATACGATTTTATAGGTTACTGCGGTAAAATTGTGCAATATTTTATTTGTAGTTAGAAGATATAAAATAATTAGCTAATTTGTGTGATTTGTGTGATCTTATGTGTGAGGTGGTCAAGAGTAGAAAAGTCTCAGTATACTTTTAAAATAATAGTGAAAAATAATTTTTTTAAATACGGGAAAACAGGAGTATTTAATATTCACTTTGAGGTATATTGAAAAATTATTGGTAAATACGTCACTGGCACTGGCGGGAAATATAATATGTATGAAAACTATGCATATGGCTTATTCATATTTTCCGCCTGGAAAAAGTAAGAATTCATCAAAAATTGATTTACGACGATCTATGCTTACTTTTGGTTTAGATATTTTGTTCAAATTTTAAAAAGTAGTTTAAATAAAAATAATATTTTATAATAGAAAACACAAATATTATAAATATCAATTTTAACAAAAATATTAGAATGACATACGTGTCAGCTGTTAGTAATAAAGAGGTATCTAAAAAAAAAATAGCTCATTTAAATAATTTTTAATTATATTTATTCTCCACAGAAATATAAATGTATTAAATATTTAAATAATAGGTAGGTATTATACCTACCTACATTATTATAATAATATATTATACTTAATTTAATTAAAAAATTGGACAACTTTGATAATTTATATGCCAACGTACCTACATACATTAAAAATATTTTGTAAAAATGACAGTATTTAGTAGATCACTATCTATAAGAAAAAGTTTTTTCTTTTTTTTGATAAAATATACAAATTTCTAGATTTTGTATTTTGTAGACGTGTCATAATTATTGCTACATAATACATATTATTATATTATTTAAAACCTGTTTAAGTATATAATCAAAGAAATTGAATAAGCAACTTATATATTAGGTCAAAAATGTATAATATATTATAATGTGCAAGGTTTCCGAGAATAACGGGTCGTATATACCTACTATATTCACAAGTGCAAAAATATTAATAAAAAAAATTAATTATAAAATATATTTAAAAATGTAATATGGAGTTGAAATTTAATGTATAAATATTAATGTTTAATGTTGGCTAGTATTATAATATTATCTGCACATGACTGTTTTTTAGTATTTATAAGTAAAAATATATGCACAACTGGTTTCAGAAAACGAAATCATGTTCTAGAACTGAAAAGTACATAGTTTATAAATCCATTTTAATCCATTTTAATCCAGATATATTACACGCGAATGTCACGGGGAAAACAATTTATCATTAGAATAAATATTTAAAAAAAAAAAAAATAGACTAATATTATAATTTATTACGCTTTGCTAATTTTCGTACGAACATAATATATTATTATAGCTAATTTTTAAACGGATGTCGCTATAAGTTATTTCTTCTGCTAGTATAGTAGGTATCTACCTACCTTTTATATTATACTATTCACCTACTATTTGGCCATTATACTTCATCGTATAATACGATAATATGATAATATTAAATCCACACAGAGCCGGATTGGGAAATTTTAGTAAATCGTGCTCAAATATTTTAGCAGCCCAAATAAAACTTCTCCACCCTCCCCCCTCCCTGACACCAGCTCAAATTAATGATGAGGCAACAGTATTTTGTGCTATCGCACGCCCACCCTCTCAATCCGGCTCCGAATCCGCCGCAAAATCTATAACAACTTATATTGAATATTAAAATTTGCCGATTTGCGCAAAGTGCATTATTATAATATTATATTATTTTCTTCGGGCAGCGTTTTAAAAATATTATTGACATTGACCGTGATGGGATTATAACACGATAATGATGTATGACGTCAAATCACGATTCTTAGTTTAACACATAAGGATAACAATCATCACAATAACATATTATACATAGGTTCATAACCTAAGGTTCGGTAGACGTGTTTTGAGTTTGATCTTTGAGATACGCGTATTAATTATTCTATGGTCTCTTTTGTCGGGGTCGCATTGACATTTAACATTTTTAGTCGGCGGACCGAGTTTTTTTTTCTCGACAAATTTAATCTCTGCCCACGGTTTGGCGAAGGGAATTCTCATTTTTTACTAGATCACCGTCCGCACAAGGCCTATAATACATATAAGGTACGCGCGGTGTATTATAAACTCTGCATAGTTCCGTCGTAATAAATGCCAAGGATCCTATGCGGCCATATATATGTCGGACGAAATAAGACGACAGAATATTATATTATAGTACGATATGAATAAAATATATTATGGTACATAGTCCGCATCATAGTAATATTATGTTATTAATTATTATTACGTGAAGTAACAGTGATAGGCATAACGTGGTACTTAATGGTATATAGGTGCCCACCAAGGACTGCACCAGTGACCGCTGTACGCCTGCAAACCACATGTTCGCGTATGATGTGATGGTGTTCGATGCAGTTTTATGGCGTTATGTGACTAGTGACTACTTGTGTGCTAGGTGATTTTTGTAAATTAAAACAACAGAAACGTTTTTAATCAGGTCCATTTGTGCGTATATGTGTGTTTTTAAGCTTCGTCTCTCTTTCAATTGATTGCAATAGTTATTTCATCTTCATAATACCCACACATATATATATATATACGCACATTTTTTTATATTTATTTAAATAGAATTATTACATAAATATAAAAATTACATAATAAACTTATAGATTATCTACCTTCTAAAAGCAATGCTTGTGTTGAAGTTAGAGAGCGACAAATTACTTACAGATAGTAATTAAATATTATAAATACAAACAAAAGAATAATACTAAATAGAGTAAACATATTATATAACTACCCCATTGACAATATTAGCCAGTCATTAACAGTTTTTTCGACATTTTTATGTTTATTTATTATATTCTTCTTAATAATATTTGGCATGGAATTAAAATAAGTAGGACCCAGGTAGTCAACGAATTTTAGAATAAAATATTTTTTTAAATATACCACTTTAACATCGTATGCCAGATGTTATTCCCTTTTTGTTTTTCCATTATTTTTAGTTATCCAATTATCTATGTTTTTACCAACCCATAAAATGGCAATTTTTTTAAATAGTAAATCCACAGGTAATACATTTAATAATTTAAAGTTTTGACTTGTTGAACCTTCAAGAGTAGGTTTCTGCAGACATATACGAATAATTTGTCTTTGTTGAATTGATAAAGGTTTTAGAGCATTAGCAGAAAGGCCTCCCCAAATAAGTAGACCGTATTGCAATAATGCTTGATATAATGCTAGATATACCGTTCGAACAACATGTATTGGTACTACCACTCGTAATTTATAAAAGTTATACCTTATAGTACGTAAACGCATTAATAAATTGTTTACGTGCAGATTCCATCTTAAATTCTTATCATAAATTAGACCTAGATAACGAATACTAGAAACCCTTGATAGCGTTTTACATTTCATATCTTTACATTAGTTATTATTATCACAGACATGAATTTTTAATATATCAAAGTTTTTCTCTCTATCATTAATCATAAAGTTCATAAACATCGTATACTTCATATCTTCATATAATCTCCGAATAACCAGGTGATATTTTGATTTTTACTTATTTTAACTTATTTTCACCAGGATTTAATAAAAAAAAGTGCTCGTATTTAAAGCAATCGACTTTCAATCAACTTATTTCCTTCTCTATGCAGAGCAATCGTTGATTATAATTTTATTATATAATAACAATCGATTGAAACCGTCGAATAATTAATATTATTTTCATTTTTTCCCTTCATTTCTTGTTTGAATTGAAAATACATCATTTAGGGGTCCCGGAGAGCGCAGCTACGATAAACAGATCTCTCATGGATAGATGAGGCTACAAGTGCAATAATGCAGTAATACGATATATTATGCACATTTATGAGCTGATTCGAAATACGTGAGTGTCACATCCATGACTGCGTCGTAGGATTGGAGAAAATCGTTTCATTTTCACCGGTACGAAATTGATCGTTACGTTTTCATCGGAATAACCTGACCTATCAATACATTATGTTATACAGCGACAATAATAGGCATTAGGATTCACTGGCCGTAATAATGAGTTGAAGAGTCAAAGTTAAATTAATGTTAACTTTTTAAACTTTTTGCATTTAATTTGTATTAACTCAACTGATTTGTATTGATATTAACTTAATAAATATAACTATAGCTACCTATTGACAGTCGAATTCAATTCAGGTATACTTACATTTAAGTGATAACTAAACAATAAAAATCTATAAAATTATCATTATTGGTGATTAAAAATGCAACTCTTAAATGTACTTCCTGTAGCCAATGGCAACGAGAAAAAAATTCATTTTTGATTCATTCACATTTTTAAACTATTCATTGGTTATTTATAAATATTTTAAATTTAGACTATAATATTATACATATTTAGCAACATATTAATAAATAATTTATTTAACAGTTAGTAAGTAAATTGTTGATTTCACTTGAGGGGGATTGGGGGGGGGGACAGTTTTTAAGAAGTTTGAAATAGGAAATTTTCAAATTTCATTTATGTATAGGTCTTGCAGATGTGTGGGTAGTAAGTAATCATTAGTGTGTGTGACTGTGTAACTGTGTGTAAGAAAAATAGCGGAGGGCTCTGCTACTTTTTACAAGTCACTGCCACAGTGTTGAGAGCAATGATTGGAATGTTTTGTCGTAGGTAAACTGTCCGGCACCGATCCCCTTAATCGGGGATCAGAAAAAAAAGTTAAACTATTGATATGAATAAATGTATTAAGTTTTTTCTATGAACAGATCTGTTGACTATTTCGATCAAAAATATATAATTAACTGACCCAGCCTTGGATTTATACGTCATATCGGTCAGCTCCCGAGACACTGCGAGATTTGCGATTCTAAAATAATAAATGAATAAGTTTTACATATTATATTGATTGCATGCGTTTTAACACCGCACAAAGCATCAGAGCGTATCAGAACGATCTAATATTATTATTGTAACAACAACAACAACAACAACTTTAATAAAATGCACGAAAATAATAATAATAATAATAATAATAATACAAATAATATGCGTGGTGCATTGATCGATAACAGATTTTACGGCGCAAGTAGCAACGACGACGATGGCTACCATATACCGGCTGTAAACCATTATTTTCATAATATATTATGGCAACGCGTGGAAAAAAAAAATTGTTTATCATCAGTCGGCAGTATAATCGTAGACAGTGTTATAATATGGCGTGCCGGTGGTCGAGGGTTGTAGCACGTAATATAATGTAATTTAATATAACAATATTATGCAAATATCCATATTTTTTTTTCGACGCGCATTATTATATCGCGCTGTTGTGTTATGATAATAATATTATATTCCTTACTACTTCGCGATAGGTAAATGATTTGCGGGGACTCCCGAATACAATAATTATGCTAATGTCGTTTTACATAATTTTACATATCCGGATAAAAATCTGATATCCCGACGCGCGTTACCCCGCCGTCTCCATCGGACACCGATGAGCATCGCCACCACCTCCACCCGACCACCACTTGCACCACAACCACCGCCAAAAGCGTGGCATGTACCTACGTAGGTTTCGTCCGCGTAGTACGTATATAATATAGGTATGATCCGAAATGTATACATTAAACGTGTATAATATTATAATATTAGATTTGTGCAGCATTTATATATATATAGGTACTCTACGAGCCGAAAAAACGCATACATATACATATGTATATACATGAGGTGTATTATAATATCATGTGCATATATATATATGTGTGTGTGTGTACCCTCAGTATTTGGGTGTACCTTGCGTATTATTATTACAGTTGTATGCGAAAATTAACCGCTCGACGATTATATCTCGACGTTTGTGCGGTCATTAGGAAAATTATAATATTCATTTAGATACTATAACATAGTCTCCCGTTTATTACGTATGATTTATTTACTTCTGTACATGCGTAGATCGCCTATATAGGCGTATGCGATGATGCCCGGAATGATACCTAATTATAATACACACACGAGTACCTATTTACATATATGTGTGTGTGTGTGTATAAGTGCGTCGGGCAAACAACGCAATCTTTTCAAACTGTCAAATCGGTGATAAACTTTGTAAATATTACGTGCGTATATTATTACTATGATATCATATTAGACAGAAATATTTATTTTAAAAAAAAAAAACCGTTTGTAATTACATTAGCTCCGTCGATAATGTTAGGCCTCCGCCATATTGATATTTATGTGAAAATACCAGAGAAGTTTGTGTACTTACGTAATCAGCACTGTAGTACAGGAGGTGTATGGATAATTTTCGTGGTTTCACAAGGAATTTCGTCTAGAAATTTTGAATTTCAACCATCACAATAAATAAAATGCACCTATATAGATACATTGTGTTTTGTTACATTTTTTAACTGCTACGAGAACAACTTATGGGGAACCTTCAAATATTCAAACCATAGGTGTTAAAGTAAGTTAAAAGTCTTATAATATTTAACTACAAAACGAATTTCAAATTTTTGTGATTTAGATGTATTTAGTAAACATTAACATTTCAAGCTTGTTTCTCCAAAAAAAAAAACGACTTTAACTGAATCGAAAATAACCCTAAACCAGTAAAAAAAATGTCAAATATAATTAAATAACACGAAAACAAAACACAGTTGAACTTTATAATACCTCATATTTTAATAAATGATAAAAATTAATATTTGGTAAAAATGTCGAAGTCTTTACATAGTAATTCAGTTTTAAATTAAAACATATCGACTTTGTCAAAAGCTGGTTTTGCTCGAAAATTCCTAATTTTTATTAATTTTTTTTTTGTTTCCCTCGATTTATTTTGTAAATTACTTTTAGTTCTAACCACGAAAGGTCCAACTTTCATAGACTTCCCAAAAAGCCGATGTGGGACACTAGAGAAAAAAAACAACTACAAATCACTGTAAAACCAATAAAATATACGCATCACTCCACTCGGAGTCTATAAACCAATGGTACAATAATTGTTCGATAAATGCGAAGAATGCGAGGATATATATTAAATGCTATTTTAATATTATAACTGTTTCTGTACGTGTACGCGAGGATGTACTGCGTCGCTGAGGTATTCCATTATTATTATTGTTATTAATTATTATTGTATAATAATATATTTATTCCGAACGAGTATTATTAAAGCGTATAATTTTATTGTGCGTACCTATTCGCTACGAAAAAAATATAATATTATTGTATACGGGTTTATACCGTGTTCAAGTGCACACAACGTAAAATAATTATCTGAACCTTAACCCTTCCACGACCTAAGCCAATGACGGTGTCCGTCGGGCATAGATCAGTTTCGTGCAAACATTATAATTAATACGATTCTGCCGTACACTAATCGCATAAATTATCAAGGAACGAACAGTAATTTATGCGCGTTCTCCGTGGCCTATAGGTGTCAAAACAGCGGATTCGAATGAACGTAAATCATTATCGGCGGGGATTATTATTATATTATTTCAATATTTCTTGGATTTCGTATTTTCCATTAAATTTTCCAAACGTCTCTGGCACATCATACCCACCTACGGAGGAAAAAACACGTTATTATTGGTATTGGGTACAGTCGTCCGTTCGTATCCTTTTTTTAAAAATAATTATATAATATCACACGGAACGCTTTAAAGCGCGTACCTATATCTATATGTGTTATGTGATGTGCGAGTGTGTGTGTGTGTGTGTTTGTGTATTTGAAAACCAAATAATAGAGTTCACATGTCGAAATTTTCACATATTCAATTCAGAGAGAGGGCATCGGTTGACAAAGAATTTCTATTGTTTTTTTTTCTACTTACATATTGTACACTGCATATAGGTATGTGTGTGTGTGTGTGTGTGTGTGTGTGTTTGTATGTATTAATTTTTAGTGATGTATTGTTAAAAGACGAACAGAATTTTAATGGATCGAATGTAACAAACTCTTTTCGAAAAACGATCGTGTGTCAAATTTTCATCTGTTCATAAAAATATTATATGTAATTCTCGTTTAATTATCTTACATGGTTACATTGTATGCAAAATGAAATAAAAATAATCATAATAGCATTGTAATTTATGCAAGAAATATAATTACACCTGAGAGCGACCAAATGCATGTATAATAATAACAATAATAATAATAATATTATAATATAGTATAGTTATAGGTAGGTACCTAAACCTATGTGTATATTGAAAGTTTCAACAACCTACAACAAATCATGCATTCCACCACGGGTGGACAACCTGAAATTAATTCTTTTTCTTCTTCTTCTACGTTTATTTTTTTTTACCATCCTCTATCAAGGCCATTTATGGATTTTTTTCCTAATTAATTATCACTCGTGTGCAACTTTGCGACAACGTACTGCACGTCACGTCATAATAAATATACGTGCCGAAAATCACACATATGTACGCGGTTTGTCGTAGGCGCATATCGTAATATTAATAATAATAATAATGATAATATTATATAGCATCAATATTCGTAAATCGTATTTATTTTTAAATATTATATCGCCATGTTGACTCGCGTTACAGGTATGTACGTCCTAAGGGTTCCTTCATGATATTATATATGTACGAAACGTTCACACTTAAGCGACGTGTAATAATTAATGGACATTACATTATATACCCGCCGACTATATGTATGTGTAATGTATATATATATATGTATCGCAGTATCGTGTATATACCTACTTGCGAACCAATCGACCGAAACGCATCCATCTCGTGTTTATAATAATACTAATATAAATGTACTATGATGTGTATGTTGTATTATAATTTATTATAAATATTACAATGTACAAACTATATTATATTAATGGTTAATGAATTCGATTTAATGAGTTTGCCTCGAGGTCTTCGAAAACTGCCAAGACGATTGCTCTCTCCTAAAAAAAAAATAATAATAATATTTTATTTGTGAATCGCGCAATATCCTACAGTGTATATCATATCATATTGCTATAACGCCTATAACCAATCGAATTGAACGCACAGCTATAGGTGCGATTTATCGACGGAAACGAATGTTGGAAACGATAATAATATAATATAATATCATATACAATATTCGTTCAGTATTCCACCGATCGTGTCCGAAATCCCGTATCACGCCGTTTCTAAGAAAAATCAATACCTGCCAGACTATAGCTGCAGTACAACTGTAATAATTATTATTTTTTAATAATTAACTGCATAATTATTGTCATTTTGTTATTATTAGATAGGTACATAATTTTAACACGATATAATCGCTCAGTTTTACGACCGCCCCAGGGATACGTATACTCGAGATAAAAATAGTGTAATAGTAGCTCGAAATGGGCAACTTCAAGTATACTAAGAGATCCACTCGAGATCTTCTAATATCAATGATGATAATAATGATTGTAGTCTGGGCGGATTGTGGCTAGGATAACGAGCAATTCAAAGGTCAAGTAAGAAAACGATAAGTGCGTTCGGCAAGATCAATGGAATATTTTATTATCATATTATATACTCAGATACCTGGATTAAAAAATCTAGCTAAGTCAGGTTACTACAAAACGAATTATTGTATAAGAAAAAGGAAATGTGGTCGTCCTAGGTGCCTGCATTTTTTTCTATTTATATAATTGTGGTTACACTTTTTTTTTGTAACAAATATTATGTGACTTGCGCTAATATTATGTTCCTTGAAAATACAAATGTTGTTATTTATAAATTATAAGTATGGGAGGAGGAAAATAAGATGGGATCCCATACATATGTCTTTGAAAAATCATTCAACTTTTTTTTTCAGCCGAGATCCTGGTACTTACCTAAAGTTAAAGCAGTAATGTTATTTTTGGTTTTTTACAAAAAATCAAAGACCTCCTGCGACTAGGGTAAATTCATACAAGTATATGTACACATTTTTTCAATCCGACATTTTTTATTTCTGACAACTTTATTTTATCATACTATTTTATTAATGACCACAATATACAATGACATTGATTGTGTTGTCGTACGAAACCGAAATAAGACGTTGGTATATAAAATGAGCCATGAGGTATAAAGCATGGACATGGGTGTCTGAACAGGAAAAATAACATCGTTCGTCGTTTGTAGCAAGCGGCGAATGACTTATATTGAACGCTCTGGTCGGCCATGTCCTATTAAATAGAAATTTAGTACCTCCCTACCGGATCAGGTATTCCGTGCAACTGTCCTGCATTTGTATTGTATATCATAGTATCAACCGCTCGTCACCATGTCATCATCGTTGGACATTTCCAGCTCTTAGTGGAATTTCGTGAGCCACTGAATTCAAACTCAGCCCTCGATGTGACATCCGGTCCCATCACGAGGAAACCAATATAATATACTTCCTGTGCGTTATATTATGTGTAAATAATTGTTCGCAGGTATATTTTATCTCGTAAGAGTAGTCTTTTGGCATAGCTCATGAGTTATCGTATAAAATTCGATTCTTAATGGACTGAAATATTAAAGGTTAGCCACTCGTATAATACGCATGGTATTTAATAATAGTATAATATATAGAAACTGCAGGAAATTATTAGAAACTTGAAAAGATCACTACGATAAATATCTTAAAAAAATATATACCCATGATAAAATCTGAGGACTATCAAGTGGTGTACAAAATATGCACTGCCGATTATCTGCGTAGTAACAAAAGGCTCGTGGCTTGGTCGTACGCCGCTCTGAGCCGTCGTGCTAGCACTCAGATGGGTGACCACCCGGGTTTTTAGCAACACATCCTAGCCACACATACATACAATCGTATTCCAACCAACCGCCCTCCTCCTCCCACACACACACACACACACACACACACACAGTACCAGGTTTATGATCTTAGTGATTGAAGTCTCAATCCAAATAATAAATAAATAAATAAAAGGCTTGTAATCAGCCGAGAAAATAATTTTAAAAACCAATTCTCTAACTAATTTTCAAGAACAATCCATCTGACTATCTGAGTATAATTGGTATCCTCAATCCTAATGTCTGAAAATGATTTATGACACTGTTTCACCTAGAAATCATCATAAGAAATCAATATTCTATGATATATCTGAAAACTCAATCAGTTACCATCTAGTTTTAAAAATTGTAGTCTATCAATATAAAATAAGATCACTGAATATATTAAAATAAGCCCAATTTTATTTTACATATTTTTACATATTTGGGTAAAAATACATATATTCGCATATTTTGTAAATAACTGAATATTTCGTAAATATTTGGGTATTTTTGGTTTTTTTCGTCAATTCACGTCAAAGATTATTTGCCTTATCTTAATGGCATTCAGATACCCTATGGTCTATATATTAATATTATACGCTATCGACGAAAGCCTAAAATAATAATATTTGTAATTTTCAATGACGATAAACATTATCTACGTTCTCTAAATGGACTTACGTACTTTATACACTGCTATCGTATTATACACTGTGGACAAGTGTGAAGTGGGTAGTTAACATGTTTATTCAATGTTAC